>NC_057796.1:485194873-485430665 GCF_018294505.1 Triticum aestivum
AGGGAGCCTGCACCCCGTTGATCCAGCCGTCGACAAGGATTGTTACGTCGAACCAGGTTGGGACAGAGGAGGATCAGACGGCCGTTTGGGGCATTCCGAAAAGCTTTCCACTAACGCAGAGGCCACCGGTGGACGCCTGTCACTCCCTGCAGCTAGTTTGGGCACGGACAAGCATGGGCGCTGGCCGTGCCCAGGCTGCCCACGACCCGTCAGGCTCCGACTTTGATTTCATTTTGGCAATGTCTGGATTGTTGAATTGTGATTTGTTTTGCTATGTCATATATGTTTCAAACTGTTGAACTATGATGCCTTTGTATCGTATGATTGACGTGCATGGATTGCATGGATTTTTTCCATAAGGGCTAGCTTTTATTGACTCAAAATGAAGCATCAAGTGGATACAAACACAATGAGCACACACCCGGCCTCTGCATAACTAGAATACACACGACCAATACCAACGCACACACACACACAAGTAAGCACGCCAGCAAAGAGCAAAGTCATACAAGACCAAAGCTATGCCTAAGCGAGAAAAAGGAAAAAGGAAAAACCCAAAGCGATCTGAACAACGATCGACAAACTATGCCAACAACCATATCCACACCAACAACCTTTTGACACCATAAGGACACCGAGGTTCTTCAACAACAACGCCTTCACGAAGGGAACAACGCTCAAGCGCCATCGTCACTGGATCCAACAAATGCCAGATTCTAGGCTTTCACCCTAAAGAAGAAGTCTGAGCATATCCGAGCAATGCCTTCAACAAGGTAACGACGCAAAAACATCTCCATTGCCAGGCATAACCAACTAAGGTCAGACCTAGGTTTTTAACCCCGGAGCTCTAGAGCGGGTACCCGTGAAGCACCACCACAACGAAGTAAATTGTGTGTTATCGCCACCACTATTCCACGATCATAACAACTTCATGTGTTGGGCTAGAAATCCCAGCGCCGTCGTTGCACAACAATATCATGTGTGTCAAGTCACCGTCGATAGATTGTATCTCATTGTCGAAGACAAACTGGCCAGAGTGAGAACCGTGAATACTCACGAGGAAGTCCTTCAGCTGCATCCCACAACCATGCCAATAAGATCATTTGATAGCAGCCACCAGATCTGAAAGAGAAAATTCTCATGAAGATCCTTCGATGACCAGCACAATCCGCAACTCCAGAGGCCAACTGATGCCAGCACGGTTAGGCTTGAAGGAGACCGTTGCCGGCAGCGTCGTCCATGTGGAGACCGCCCCCATAGGTTGGACAGAGGCCAACGAGGCCTCCATCCAACGCCAAGCCAGAGCCTGCCACCACACGGATCATCACCAACGATGAAGCGCATGCAGCAGCCGCACCGGCGCTGGCCACATGGATCTGGACAAACGGGCAAGAAATCACTCCTTGGGTTGTCCAAGTCTCGCCCTGGCGACCTCCGGCCAGACCCGTCAGATTGGAACCACCGCTCATCAACAAAGATTCACAACCAGCAGGCCATAATCCCGCATCGTAGGGATCTAGCGGTGGCGGAGCTACGTAGTTGACCTGTAGCAGGACATACGACGTAGCCGAGGCAGCAGAACGGATCTCGTGATGATCAGTTGTACAATCACCTAGGAGAGAATCAGCGAAGGAGAGAGAGAGAGATCCCGCCACCACCGGCGACCGCGCGGGGCTTTGCCCCGGAGGTGCTGACCGACGGCGGTGAGGGGGAGAGGCCGGGGAGGGGGTTGCTGCGGTGGTGGCGGTGGTGCTGCCCGAGTCGCCCGTAATGAGCGACACGACGATTGCATGGATTTGAAGATCCACATTGAGGTGTGTAGATGTGCGGCAGGATCACATTAAGGGCCTCTTTCATTCGCAGGATTCTAAAAATATAGGAAAAGAAAACGTATAGGATTGGAATGTTATGGTCATCTCACTCCTTCAATTAGCTGAGTGCATCGTAACTATGCAGAGGCCGGGTGTGTGCTCATTGTATTATGTATCCTGCTCCTGATGCTCCATTTTGAGTCAATAAAATCCACCATTTGTCGGAAAAAAATCTCAATCCTACAAAATTTAGGTTGTTTGATTGCATTATAGGAAAAACAAATGATTCTTTTCAAAGATGTTTGAATGGATGCTATAAATCCTTTGAGAAATAGTAAAAAAATCTTAAGAAAATTTTCTATAGTATTCAATTCTACGGGTCAAACGGCCAACATAGAAAAATATTATTTTAATCCACCAAAATTACTAAAAAGGTCCTTTAAATCACGGCCGCCCTAAGTGGCACACGGGACCTACTCTTTTCCTCGTTGTCCAATGCATCCATGTATCACTAGTACATGTCTACATCCACTTTCTACCCCCGTCGAATGATGCGTTTAGCATCGTTGGAAGGCGTGTGAAGATTTGTCACCGTCGGATATTGAGGGATTCGGTCGGCGCTGGTCCTCAGTGGATCTATTTGGTTACGGTCTTTGTTCGTCTTCGTCCGTGTGTATACAGGTTTGATCCTTCTGATCTATGAATTTCTTCATCAGCGATGGTTGCTACTCTGGTGCGCTGGTCCTATGGGGCCTTAGCACGACGACTTCCTAATTGTCTACTACAACAAGGTTTGCCCAGCTCCGGTGAGGGAAAGGTGATGATGGCGGCGCGCCTACGGCTCGCTCCAGTGCTTGTAGTCGTCACTAGGTGGTCCGAAGACATGGTTGTAATATTGATCACCTCTGTTGCTCTTTGTACCGTCACGATTGAAAATGAATAGATTGAAAGTTTCTCAAAAAAAAATTAATTACTTTATGCAAGGTGAACTTTTGAAAAGGGGTTGCAACCCACCCGTCACCGGACAAGCTTGCGCCTCGCCTTCTACCTTGTAGAGGTAGACCCGTGCCTGCGCTCCATCGGCGACGCCATCGCCGCCACCACTACCGACCGCCTTGAGCTCACCTTACGGACTGCATACGGTGTCGAGTTCGGCGAGTACGATCAACGCCTTGCATCGTTCATGGCGTCCTTCCCCACCGCCTTCGCCCGGCTCACCAACATCACCCTCCACGAGTTCGTCTTCGCCACCAGCTCGGAGATCACCGGTCTCCTTGACGCCTGTCATGGCCTAGAGCTCCTTTCCTTGACCAGCTGCAGATGTTTGGACTCCGTTGTGGAGAAATTGGAAATCGACGCTCCCAGCTCGTCGCTCTTGGCCTTGGAACTCCATGACTGCTTCTTCCACGGTGTCGAGCTGACCAGACTCCCGAAACTTGAGCGCCTTCTGTGCGATGACTTGACGTTGGTCCACAGCATGCGGTTCAGCTCTGTTCCTCTCCTTCGTGCCATAAGCCTGTCGGCACAGCATCTGCAATCCTACATTGACAATCCAGCATTGCTCTCTCCGGCATTCAATAACCTCACACATGTTTCTCTTTGCTACATACGTATCCTCGACATGGCCTGGATTATTTCTGTTCTAGACGCTGCGCCCTTCATTAAAGGAAATTTTATGATTTTTTTTTTTTGAAAAAAAATTTGCAAATTTTTTTTAAATTTTTTTTATTTTCAAATTTCTGAATTATTTTAACCTTTAATCTCTAATCACCACCCCTCATCATTGCTCAATTTATCCTCTAATCTCTAATCACCCCTCATCATTTCAAATCATCTAACTTCCCGGACGGTCACCCATCCTCTCACTACTACAGCCGGAGCACGCTTAACTTTCGGGTTCTATTCTCCCTCGTTTCCAAGTCTGCACTTGTTGTTTTTCTGACAATAGTAAGATGTCAATTCTATTAACCCTCAGCAATTTAGCTTGAGCAGGAAGTGACACATTTCACTGTTTGAGTTTGAAACTATTGTTTTAAAAAACAATAATTATTTAGTAAACACTAATATTTCTGGAATAATTAGTTTGACCATTGTTTGACCACTGTTTGACCACAGTTTGACCAGATTTGACCAAAATTCAAAAAAACTGAAATAATTATTTAGTAACACTAATATTCTAGAATAATTAGTTTGACCATTGTTTGACCACAGTTTGACCACAATTTGAAATTTTTTGAATTTTTTTGCCTCTCTAGATCTTAAAAGCCCCGTATCTTTTTTTCATTTAGGTTTTTGAGGATTGGACTTCATCCTTAATTCCATCCAATATCCTTGAGGCACCATCTATGGACAAAACCTTCAAATATATCTCACTGAAAACATTAGTCCATAGAGATTGTCATTCAATTACCAAAACCACACTTAGGGGCTACATGCCCTTTCAATCTCCCCCATTTTGGTAATTGATGACAATCTCAACAAGAGGGTTTATATAATGAATTTAAAACAAGTATGCAATCTATCCGATAATAAATTGAATACTTGAGGTGGTTTTGATAGCCTCAAATATCACAAAGATAATTGATGTTATCAAAACGGGTTGTACTAGCATCGAAATACTACACAAGAATTTGATACTAGTAGAACCACGCTATATAGAGCAAACTCCCCCACAATATGTGCATGGAAGAACTTGGTGGAGTTTCCTCTATATACACATCCATGCAACAACCACAACAAATGTAGATATGCATGAACCAACCTACTTCACCTAAACCCTCTAAACTTCTCCCCCATTGGCAACAAGTGCCAAAATGGAGAAAAAATCTAGAAGACCAATATAGTATGAGTTCCTCCTTAATTTGTGCATTTCTCATATTGTGAGTGGAATCAAATGCACATATCCAGTTACGAAGGGATATGCACTTTCTCATGTGTATAAGTTTCTTACGTGGCCAATAATCATCAAGATGAGCATCCACAAAGAAACTTGCACACACAAAAAGATACAAAAGATAAGAACATGATATCCAAGAATGAATCCATTATTTATACAAACTTGATCTTAGCGTAGGGCTTTGTCGCATGGCACATGGCACAAGGCACATGGCGCAAACTGATCTCATTTGTATAAAAATGAATTACTAAGCATGAGAGCAAATACCACAACCAAAAAGATTGTTTCTTGCAATTTTATCAATATTGCACATAAGAGCACTTTGAGGAATGGGTATGCAATAAATTGCTTAATTGGCATATTTGGGATAAGTGAACCATGAGCATGGTTTTATAGATCCCCATGATATGCTTCTTCTCAAAAGTCTCATAGATGCAATAAGGAGGTTTAAGCTGTTGCAAGAAACACAAACTCAACAAGTACTAAACATGCCATGATGCAACATACACAATGTTGACTCTAATTTAAACAAACGCATGAAGTAAGTACTTGTTATCGAGAGAGCATTGGTTCAAGGGGCCCTTGATCTAGCCCATGAACATGAGGGACTTGATCTTGTTCTTGGATAGGTAAACGATCTCCCATAGCATCTTGCTCTTGTGTTGGGGGTGATGACTTCCCTTGTGGTGGATCCACAAGAGGGGCTCTTACTCGTTCTTCTTCTACATGGACAAGGGGTGTTTCTTGTGGAAGAATATGACCAATCCCCATTGTACTTGTAGCTTGGGAAGGAGCCTCATCACCTACAACACTTGAAACAAATTGCTCCGCATGGAAGCTGTTATTCTCATCACACTCCACATTCACCAAACCGTCTAGGATGCGGAGGCCTCCAAGACTAATAAACTCACGGGCTCACACTCGAACAAATCGATGCAGGGAGCTCAAACCAATGCAACAAATGCAATGCAAGGTCAAGCAACAAATGCTCAACTCACTCTCTCAATCTCATAAGATGCACTCTTGAAAGTAGGAGATTGAAGAGAGGGGATGCTTTGGATATGATCAACAAATGGCTCACTAATCCATCCACAAATTCCCCTTCACATAGAGGGGAGATAGGGGTTTGGGAGAGGTGGAGAGAGGCTCAAAATGGTGTTTAGAATGTGTGTGAACTAACCCCCAACCGGTGGGAGGAAAGGGCCCTTAAATAGCCAAACTCCGAAACTAGCCGTTGGGGCTCCAACGGGCATTTCCTGGGCACCCCGTGCGCACGGGGGTTGAGACCCCGGGTGCACGGGGTCCCGTGTGCACGGTACGAGCCCGTGTGCACGGAGTACCCAGAATTCTGGACACCCCGTGCGCACGGGGGTCAAAGACCCCGTGCACACGGGGTCCCCAGGACAGCCAGCAGCAGCCCACTAAAACATCGATAACTTGGGCATACGGACTCCGAATTCGATGATCTTGGGCTCGTTTTGAAGCTATGGAAAAGCCCAAGGTCCTCACATAGAGAACCACCCAAGATCAACAAGAAAGAATGATGCAAGTAATGCAAAGGTTTGAGCTCTCTACATGCGACGTGATCAAGCTACTTGCCCGAGAGTCCCTCTTAATAGTACGGCTATCAAACCTATAATCCGGTCTCCCACCAAGCACTATGAGACCGGCAAAACTAGGAAAACCTAGCTAAGGTATACCTTTGCCTTGCACATTCAACTTGAGCTTGATGATGACTTTAATGCTTGCCTCAAGTTGGAATCCCTTTCTTGTCCACGACCACTTGGTGAAGATAATCGAATTGCTTCCTCATGATGCAATGAGGGAAGCCTTATCTCAAGCCCATCTTCACATGCACATTATCATGATGTGGACCGCAAGCTTCAAAGCATATAACCTCCGGCTTCTCATCTTGCACCTGGACTCCCCGAACTCGATGACCATCACCACTTGATGTCATCTCATCTTGCACTTGGACTCCTCGAATCCGATGACCATCACCACTTGATGTCATCCACACATAGGCTACACGAGATCTTTCCTTTTGATGCAAGCCTATGAGAAACACCTAACCCACAAAGACATAACAAACATATAGCATGGGTTAGGTAACAAAGCACAATTCATAATTACTTACCATACCACTAGATCACTTGATCTCACGTGGTACATTGTTTGTGCTTTGTGAGTTGACCACTTAGATATAATCTTCGAGCTTCATCTTGGTCAACCAACATCTTTACTTCAAGCTCCATCTTGGTTTCTTGAAAGCCACAATGAACTCTTCATTTCACTTCATTGCTTCAAGACAATATCACCAAAGACTCTTTCATGACCATATCAAGTTCCACTATGAATATCATCTTGGTCACCACTTGCCCTTCTAAAAACTCCATCCCAAACTCTTGAGAGGCATAATGAATTCGTCACTCTAGTTGCTTGCTTCAAGAATTGATCAACATGATCTTGTCTTGAGAGGCATAATGAATTCTTCACTCTAGTTGCTTGCTTCAAGGCTTGATCAACCGAAACCCAACACATGAGCTCATCATGATCTTGTCTTGAAACCATAACTCGAATTCTTCTCTTTGATTATTCTCTCAAGCCTTGATCCTCAGAAGACCAACTTGAAACCTCGCTGGATATGGAATCTCGAGAGCCAACACCTAGGCCCCGTGAGCACGGGGTATCCAGAGAGTTGACACTCGACCCCGTGCGCACGGTATAAGCCCGTGTGCATGGGGTATCCAGAGAGGGATACCATGAGGACTTCTTTGGATGCTTTGATGGCAATCTTCACAAAACAACCCAAAGAACTTCAAGCATCACTATGGAACATATCTTCATATAAGATCCAATGCACTTGATGCTCCATAGGAATTGTCATTTAATACCAAAGCTTAGAGCAAATATAACTTCATCTATATGGACTTCATCCTTGATTCCATCCAATATCCTTGAGGCACCATCTATGGACAAAACCTTCAAATATATCTCACTGAAAACATTAGTCCATAGAGATTGTCATTCAATTACCAAAACCACACTTAGGGGCTACATGCCCTTTCAGTACCTTAAAGTGGTGGTTTGTTTTATTTCGCTAACGGAGCTCATGAGATTTTCTGTTGAGTTTTGTGTTGTGAAGTTTTCAAGTTTTTGGGTAAAGAGTTGATGGATTATGGAACAAGGAGTGGCAAGAGCCTAAGATTGGGGATGCCCAAGGCACCCCAAGGTAAATTCAAGGACAACCAAAAGCCTAAGCTTGGGGATGCCCCGGAAGGCATCCCCTCTTTCGTCTTCGTCCGTCGGTAACTTACTTGATGCTATATTTTTATTCACCACATGATATGTGTTTTGCTTGGAGCGTCTTGTATGATTTGAGTCTTTGCTTTTTAGTTTGCCACAGTCATCCTTGCTGTACACACCTTTTGGGAGAGACACACATGATTCGGAATTTATTAGAATACTCTATGTGCTTCACTTATATCTTTTGAGCTAAATAGTTTTGCTCTAGTGCTTCACTTATATCTTTTTAGAACACGGTGGTGGTTCATTTCATAGAAATTATTGATCTCTCATGCTTCACTTATATTATTTTGGTAGTCCTACAAAACAGCTTGGTCCTAATATAATAGGCATCCAAGATAGGTATAATAGAAACTATCATACAAAGTGCATCGAATATTAAGAGAAGTTTGATTCTTTATGATTGTTTTGAGATATGAAGATGGTGATATTAGAGTCATGCTAGTTGAGTAGTTGTGGATTTGAGAAATACTTGTTCTAAAGTTTGTGATTCCCGTAGCATGCACGTATGGTGAACCGTTATGTGATGAAGTCGGAGCATGATTTATTTATTGATTGTCTTCCTTATGAGTGGTGGTCGGGGACGAGCGATGGTCTTTTCCTACCAATCTATCCCCCTAGGAGCATGCGTGTAGTACTTTGTTTCGATAACTAATAGATTTTTGCAATAAGTATGTGAGTTCTTTATGACTAATGTTGAGTCCATGGATTATACACACTCTCACCCTTCCACCATTGCTAGCCTCTCTAATACCGCACACCTTTCGCAAAACAGCCACCATACCTACCTATCATGGCATTTCCATAGCCATTGCAAGATATATTGCCATGCAACTTACCACCGTTCCGTTTATTATGACACGCTCCATCATTGTCATATTGCTTTGCATGATCATGTAGTTGACATCGTCTTTGTGGCAAAGCCACCGTTCACGATTTTCATACATGTCACTCTTGATTCATTGCATATCCCGGTACACTGCCGGAGGCATTCACATAGAGTCATATTTTGTTCTAAGTATTGAGTTGTAAGTAAATAAAAGTGTGATGATTATCATTATTAGAGCATTGTCCCAAGTGAGGAAAGGATGATAGAGACTATGATTCCCCCACAAGTCGGGATGAGACTCCGGACTAAATAAATAAAAAGAGAAAGAAAAGAGGCCAAAAAAGAGAAAGAAAAAAAGGGAGAAGGCCCAAATAAAAAATGAGAGAAAAAGAGAGAAGGGACATTGTTACTATCCTTTTACCACACTTGTGCTTCAAAGTAGCACCAACATCTTCATGATAGAGAGTCTCCTATGTTGTCACTTTCATATACTAGTGGGAGTTTTACATTATAGAACTTGGCTTGTATATTCCAATGATGGGCTTCCTCAAAATGCCCTAGGTCTTCGTGAGCAAGCGAGTTGGATGCACACCCATTTAGTTTCTTTTGTTGAGCTTTCATACACTTATAGCTCTAGTGCATCCGTTGCATGGCAATCCCTACTCACTCACATTGATATCTATGGATGGGCATCTCCATAGCCCGTTGATACGCCTAGTTGATGTGAGACTATCTTCTCCTTTTTTTGTCTTCTCCACAACCACCATTCTATTCCACATATAGTGCTATGTCCATGACTGACGCTCATGTATTGCGTGAAGATTGAAAAAGTTTGAGAACATCAAAAGTATGAAACAATTGTTTGGCTTGTCATCGGGGTTGTGCATGATTTAAATATTTTTGTGTGATGAAGATAGAGCATAGCCAGACTATATGATTTTGTAGGGATAACTTTCTTTGGCCATGTTATTTTGAGAAGACATGATTGCTTTATTAGTATGCTTGAAGTATTATTATTTTTATGTCAATATTAAACTTTTTATCTTGAATCTTTCGGATCTGAACATTCATGCCACAATAAAGAAAATTACATTGAGAATTATGCTAGGTAGCATTCCACATCAAAAATTCTGTTTTTATCATTTACCTACTCGAGGACGAGCAGGAATTAAGCTTGGGGATGCTTGATACGTCTCCAACGTATCTATAATTTTTGATTGTTCCATGCTGTTATATATTCTGTTTTGGATGTTTAATGGGCTTTATTATTCACTTTTATATTATTTTTGGGACTAACCTACTAGCCCAAGGCCCAGTGCAAATTGCTGTTTTTTTTGCCTATTTCAATGTTTCACAGAAAAGGAATATCAAACGGAATGAAACCTTCGGGAGAGTGATTTTTGGAACAAACATGATCCAGAGGACTTGGAGTGGACGTTAAGAAATAAACGAGGAGGCCACGAGGCAGGGAGGCGCGCCTCCCCCCATGGGCGCACCCCCACCCTCATGGGCCCCTCGTGGCTCCCCTGACCTACTTCCTTCGCCTATATATACTCATATACCCTCAAAACATCCAGGCGCACCACGAAACCCTATTTCCACCGCCGCAACTCTCTGTACCCGTGAGATCCCATCTTGGGGCCTTTTTCGGTGCTCCGCCGGAGGGGGAATCGATCACGGAGGGCTTCTACATCAACACCATGGCCTCTCCGATGATGTGTGAGTAGTTTACCTCAGACCTTCGGGTCCATAGTTATTAGCTAGATGGCTTCTTCTCTCTGTTTGGATCTCAATACAAAGTTCTCCTCGATCTTCGTGGAGATCTATTCGATGTAACTCTTTTTGCGGTGTGTTTGTCGAGATCCGATGAATTGTGGGTTTATGATCAAGATTATCTATGAACAATATTTGAATCTCCTTTGAATTCTTTTATGTATGATTTGATATCTTTGCAAGTCTCTTCGAATTATCAGTTTGGTTTGGCCTACTAGATTGATCTTTCTTGCAATGGGAGAAGTGCTTAGCTTTGGGTTCAATCATGCGGTGCTCGATCCCAGTGACAGAAGGGGAAACGACATGTATTGTATTGTTGCCATCGAGGATAAAAAGATGGGGTTTATATCATATTGCTTGAGTTTATCCCTCTACATCATGTCATCTTGCCTAATGCGTTACTCTGTTCTTATGAACCTAATACTCTAGATGCATGATGGATAGCGGTCGATGTGTGGAGTAATAGTAGTAGATGCAGAATCGATTCGGTCTACTTGTCGCGGACGTGATGCCTATATACATGATCATGCCTAGATATTCTCATAACTATGCACTATTCTATCAATTGCTCGACAGTAATTTGTTCACCCACCATAATACTTATGCTATCTTGAGAGAAGCCACTAGTGAAACCTATGGCCCCCGGGTCTATTCTCCATCATAGAAGTTTCCAATCTATTTTATTTTGCACTCTTTACTTTTCATCTTTATCATAAAATACCAAAAATATTATCTTATCATCTCTATCAGATCTCACTTTTGCAAGTGGCCGTGAAAGGATTGACGACCCCTTTATCGCGTTGGTTGCAAGGTTCTTATTTGTTTGTGTAGGTACGAGGGACTTGCGTGTGGTCTCCTACTGGATTGATACCTTGGTTCTCAAAAACTGAGGGAAATACTTACGCTACTTTGCCATCACCCTTTCCTCTTCAAGGGAATACCAACGCAGTGCTCAAGTGGTAGCATGCATCCTGAATCAACCTCCGGACGTGACGGGGCGGGCGGCCCACGCGGGGCTGACGCGAGCCAATCTCCGTCTGCCACGCGCGCCGCGGGCCTGTGGGGTTCTGATAGCCTGGCTCGGCTGTCCCCCACTCAGGCGCAACAGCTCCAGCCAGCTGCGGCCCCCACCTCCAACATGGGCGCTGCTGGTTCGCCCGGGCTGTCTGCCAGCGAACCCCTCTCGGGATCGAGGGCGGGCACATCTGGCGCGGGATCTCCCTCGGGATCGAGTCCCGCTAGGACTGGGTGATCGGGCGTGGGATCTTCTGCGGCCGAGTCGGATGTGCCTGCTCCACGTCCTCCATGCACCAGTACAAGGTTACAAACAGGGAAAATTCAGCCTGTCAGTTACAAAAAAAATTGAAGTTTGGACTGACATGTAGCACAGGAGAACCACATTCTGTTGAGGAAGCTTTGGCAGATCCGAAATGGAGTAAGGCCATGGAAGAAGAATATATGGCCTTGAGGAAAAACAATACTTGGCACTTGGTTCCATGTGGTCAAGGTAAAATTTTGATAGATTGTAAGTGGGTGTACAAAATTAAGAAAAAAAGCAGATGGAACAATTGATAGGTATAAAGCTAGATTGGTAGCTAAAAGTTTTAAACAAAGATATGGCATAGATTATGAGGACACCTTTAGTTCGGCTGTTAAAGCTGCTTCTATCAGATTGGTTTTGTCTATTGCTGTGTCTAGGAGATGGAGCCTAAGACAGTTGGACTACAGAATGCGTTTTTGCATGGTATTCTGGAAGAGGAGGTTTACATGAAACAACCACCTGAGTTTGAGAACAAGAATGCACTGTTTCATGTGTGCAAACTTGACAAGACTCTTTATGGTCTGAAACGGGCGCCAAGAGCATGGTATTCTCGATTAAGCGTGAAGTTGCAAGATATTGGTTTTGTTTCTTCCAAGTCTGACACTTCATTATTTATTTATAATAAATTTAATACAACAATGTATATATATGTTGATGATATCATCGTCACTAGTGCATCTGATGAGGCAGTGACAACACTTCTGAAGGATATAGGCTCAGAGTTTGCATTGAAGGACTTGGGAGATCTTAACTTCTGAAGGATATAGGCTCAGAGTCTGCATGAAGGTGAGCTCCTGAATCAGGAAGATAGCACTCGGTATAGAAGCATGATTGGTGCCTTGCAATATTTAACTCTTACTAGACCAGATATCTCCTTTGTTGTAAACAAAGTATGTCAGTTTCTGCATGCACCTACCACTCTTCATTGGACAGCTGCTAAGCGTATTCTCAGATATGTCAGCAACACAGCTGGCTTTGGACGAACGATTAGCAAATCTCATTCCACCCTTATCAGTCCATTTATTGATGCTGACAGGGCTGGCAGTCTTGATGACAGGAGGTCAACAGGAGGTTTTGCAATATTCGTTGGTCCAAATCTAGTATCATGGTGTGCTAAGAAATAGGCAACGGTTTCCAGGTCTAGTACAGAGGCTGAATATAAAGCTTTGGCGGATGCCACTGCAGAGATTATCTAGATACAGTCTATACTCAAGGAACTTGGTGTGAAACAGGTTCAGGCTCCTTATCTTTGGTGTGATAACTTGGGTACTACATACCTTTCTGCAAATCCAGTGTTCGATGCTCGAACAAAGCATATTGAGATAGATTTTCATTTTGTGAGAGAACGTGTTGCTTGCAAATAGTTGGACATCCGTTTTATTCATTCAAAATATCATATTGCAGATGGTGTTACCAAGGCATTGCTCATAAAGAGTTTTGAAGAGTTCAAGTATAATCTCAACTTGACCAAGTTGTGATTAAGGGGGTGTGTTAAACATATCTTCTGTAGTCAGGCGCTTCAGGTAGTTAGGGTCATGTTGTTGTAGAGATGGACTTGCATGTTGTTTAGATCTTCTCTCTCTCTCTCTCTCTCTCTCTCTCTCTCTCTCTCTCTCTCTCTCTCTCTCCAAGTTACAATCTCAACTGTATGCGCCCTATGGGATAAGCCCCATCGTAACAATAAATACTCACGTGGCCCTCCACGGAGGGTAGAACGCTTCCACCATATTTTCTACACATCACACCATTTATGATACTCCTATATAGATAGTCTTAGCTAACCAGTAGCTATGGGATCACCAAAGTCAAGTAAACCCTTCCTCTTATGTTCCTGTGAACCTGGCCTAGAACTAACCTAGCCTCTCTCGTGGTGATGGTCCTTTTCACCTGCTAGCTAGGTCCTGCCTTATCTTGGGCGTCATGTTCTTCTCATCCTTTTGTAATCTTGTTACTTGTACGGGTTTCGGCCCGGTTTTCCTTATAAACGGGGTCAACTTGTTCAGGTTTTCAATCCGGTTTCCCTTATAAACTGGATCACTCTCTTGGCATAATGGCCACTTTGAGTAATATATTCAGGTGAAGGGACTCCTCTCCCGGTGATTTCTCAAAAAAAAAAAAAAAACTAACCCGAATGTGAGTACCTTTGACCGTACGTACATTACACTCATACCTGATTCCTTTTTTTCAAAAGGAATCCAAGGTACGAACTTTTACCGGCCTAGAGCATTATTAATGCTTGTCATTTTACTATTAAAATATTTTAACTATTAAAGTTTGATCCTCTTCGTTTATTGATCCTCTTCGTATTTTTTGTCAAAGTTTGAATTCATAGTTAAACATAGTTTCTGATGATATTATTTTTGCTACGTATAATTTATATATTATTTGTCAAAATATGGTACACTTTGACGTACTCTTAAAAAAACACCAGCAAACACACGTCAAGTATACACAATTAGTACTCCCTCCGTTTCTAAATATAAGTCTTTTTATAGATATTCCAATTGGGACAGCGTACGGCTGTATACAAACACATTTATAGCGTAGATTCACTCATTTTACTCCATATGTAATCTCTATTGAAATCTTTAAAAGAATTATATTTAAGAACAGAGAGAGTACTAGTAGCTTTCGAATTTGACTTGAGGGTGGAAAAAGGTTACACAAGGATATGTGAATGCACATCGACTAACACCTGTGGACGTACATCATTTACGTACTTTTTTTGTATGTACTTAGTACTAGTAGCTTGTGTGGAAAAGGTAAATCCACGGCGAACTTGAAGGTGGAAAAATGTTACGTCAGTGCAGTCCTAATTTGCAACTATGTGCAGAAAGTCTGCAAAGAAGAAAAAGAATGAAGAAAAAAATCTAAAGAACTCTATACAAGTACTACTAATAATCAACATAAGCTAGCCGTGCGTACATGCACCGTGTCTTGCACCGACCGTCTAACACTCTATTCTTCCATGCCCGTGCGCCACTGGAGACTCGCCGACACTGCTGCTCATCCTGGAGTTGGAGCCAGCATCATCGGAGTATGCACCCTGCTTGGAATTGGAACTGAAATTTGGGATGGAGAGAACAAGCTCCTTGACATCAGAGCCCGACGATCGAAGGTGCGCGAGGATCTTGCTAAACTTGGGCCTTCGCCGCGTGATGGCGATGGATACGTCGTTGGGGAAGAGGTCCTTGCGCACGAAGGCATGGTACATGGTGGTGGCTAGCACGCCGGTGACTGTGACAACAGCGATTCCTGACAATCCGACTGCCAGTGCCCGTGTCAACATGTTGTCTACCTCCGATGCATACAACACTGTCGCCAAGGCCACACTCGTCATCGGGAATGTGTATGCCCACCATGCCAGGGAGAACCTAAACCCCCGAAAGAGGTTGACGCGTACCACCAACGACACATAGAGGAATAGTGAGACAAAGTAAAGGAGCTTAGCACCATTGTTGAACTCGCCAGAGATCCTTGTCCACGCCATGGATGCAACACTAGGTGCGGCAACGAAAAGGAAGAACACTGGGTGGAGCTCCTTGGGGAGCTGCACGTTGGTGGGGAGCCGCTGATAGAGAGTGACGAAGAGCACGCCATAGTGGGCCAACCCGACAGCAAAGAAGAAGATGGGAAGCTCCCGGAGGCCCATCCTGGCGCCTAGCAGCGCACCGACAAAGTTGCCAACGACGGCAAGGTGGTTGGATGGGTTAGCCACCTTAGAGAGGCGTCGCTCGCCGCTAGACATCCATTGTCCGTAGATTTTAAGGTCGAGGCACAAGATGGGCGCCATGAGCACATACCAGACGGCGTGGTGGATTTCCCACACCGGATGTGGCAAACCCTTGACGAGGAAGAGGCAGGCGATCCATGGCGCGAAGAAGAAGTTGACGCGCACCGGGTGATGGAACTCACGGCGGACGGCCTCGAAGTAGAAGACGATCTTCAAGAGGTAGGTGATGGAGACGACCACCATGAGTGCGACGGAGACCCACCAGAGGACGTGGTTGACGACCGGGTGCACGTGAAGAAACTTGGTGGAGGGCTCTGTCTGCAGGGTCTTCCAGAGCATGGCCTGGCTGCTCACGCCAAGGCACATCCCAAAGGCGCTGATGGGGAACCGGAGCAGGAACGGCCATGTCTCGTCCTTAGGCAGCACCGCCACCTCGGTCGACTGCATGTTCATGTGGTCATTAGACACAAAGATTGTAATGGTGAAACTTTTTTGTGGAACGCTACACGGTTACGTGGTACGTACACGAAGGGTCTCGAGCTCGGGGCCTTCGAGCGCGGCGAAGTAGCGGTCGGCGGTGGGCACTTCATCGTCCTCGTCGGTGTCCTCTTCTGAGATCTTCGACGCTGCACCTTGTTCGACGTCGATATCCTGTGGCACCCCGCGGAGGTTGGAGAGCTGGCGCTCAAGGCGGCCAGAGAACGTCTTGAAGTGGTCAAACCGCCGGTCTCGCTCCCGCGTGCTGTCGCTCCGCAGCACCGTCGGCACCTCGCCGCCGCCTCTGACCACCAGGGACGGCTGCGAGTGGTGTCGAGCCTGCTTCAGCAGCTGCGGTACCGCCGGGTAGTGAACGAGCTCGACCTTCGACTCGCTCGGCGGCACCCGAGCAGCGCCCACGTCGGCGTCGTTTCCGCGGACGAACGGCGGCATGCCAAGCTGCGCGAGGTGGAGCCCCGACGGCGAGCCCGGCACGCTGAACGAGACGGAGCACGGCGTGTCAGCGTGAGAAGCCACGGCCGCGTCCTTGGCCGTCCTGCCCGCGCCACCGGCGGCCCGCGAGGGGACACGATCGAGAAGCGTTTCCGGGGACGGAGCACACCTCGGCTTGCCGTCTAGTACCCCCGCCACCTGGACTCTGACCTCCCTGGACGCCATGCTAACAACTCTCTCTTTCTCTCTGTGCTGTGCTGAAGACGCGTGAGCAGCCAGCAAGCTCCTGAAGACGCGTGCGAGTTGGCGGCGGGTGGCGAGTGAATGTATGTGCTTCGCAGCGTGTTCGTGGCTAGCTTATATACACACACATGGCCTGAGTGGAGGGCGCACGCGCGGCCAGCCAGTAAATGGATCGACCGACCGACCGGTGCTAGTGGCGCCGGCGGGCGGGCCGCTCAGGTCAGCGGCGCCGGCACGCACGTGGATGGAGGGAACACGAAGGTTCCAAGCATCACCGCACAGGCCGCACCGCACCTCGAAAAGCTACAGCTAAAGATATAGCGCGCGGTCGCGCCGTAGTTGTAGTATCTCAGAATGCGACGTCACCCCCGTCGTCGTCTTCACGTCCTCGGCCACCGATCGATCGGTCGAAGGAGACGAAATTCTTTGTGTGACACCTGGACTTTGACAGACGATGTGACGGAGAGAGCTCGATCCAACGAACATGTCTCGTGTGTTGGGGTGAGCCGGCAAGTGTGGATCGGCGTGGATAGATATTTCTGAGTCTGTTTTTACTTGAATAATAGTATAGCTGTATCAATTTGACTTAAATGATAGTAATACTAGGAGTACGACTGATTAGATTGGTGCAACGAAATGGTGCATATATGGGGCCCAGTCGTGCTCAAACGAGTAACACGTTTGTAAATTAAAACTATAATAGTATTTATCATGATTTTTATAGAATTATAGGTGTATAATAGTTTTCTCGAGATAACGGAAGGTTTCCATTAATCATATAAATACAATTGACTAAAGTTGGTGTGGGTGGTGGGGATGGTGGGTATTCTGAAATGTAGCACACAGTCTTTTTTGCGGGAATACTTCTGATCTATTCATCCTCAATCATGGCAGTACAACAAACACCAGAAACAAATAAAAATTAGATCTAGATCCGTAGACCACCTAACAACGACTACAAGCACTGAAGCGAGCCGAAGGCGCGCCCCTGTCATCGTGCACAACTTATTGTAGTAGACAGTCGAAAAGTCGTCGTGCTAAGGCCCCATAGGACCAGTGCACCACAACAGCAACCGCCGCCGATGAAGAATAACGTAGATTGGAGAGATCCAAACCGAAGACACACGAACGTAGACGAACAACGACGAGATCCGAGCAAATCCACCAAAGACAGATCCGCCTGAGACATACCTCCACATGTCCACCAACAATGCTAGACCCACTGCTGGAAGGGGGTAGGCGGGGAGACCTTTATTCCATCTTTAGAGAGCCGCCACCGTCTCGCCTTTCTGAATAGGACACAAACCCTAACAAAACTGAAAGAAACGATTAAAAACGAAGCCCTCCTGTCGGCCCTTGCTAGGATCCACCGCGCCCATGGCCCTAGGGCCAACGTAGATGAGGCGGACCTGCGGCGGCACCGACGAGATGCAGGAACCCTAGCTTTTGTTTTGGAGGAGGAGGAGGAGGCGGCGACTATGGACAGATGCGTCCCATACCACACAGTCTTAATGAAAATAAACTGAAATGTTATACTCTCTCCGTTTGATAATGTAGTGCAGGTAGATTTTTTGAGAAGTCAAACCACATAAACTTTGATCAAGTTTGTTGATAAAAACATTTACATCATTAGACTTATAATAAGACATAGTTTCTTATTTTTATATGTTTTGTATTGTAGATATAAATAGTTCTCTCTATAAACTTGATCAAAGTTTGTAAAGTTTGACTTTTCAAAAAATACATACGCACTACATTATGAATGAAGGGCATATATATTGTAATTTTTGAAGGAGCGGTAACTAGTATAATGATCATGAGTGCAATTGTCCTCCATCCATGCCCTTCACTGCATTTCCTTTGATCGACGCATCACATCTCCGACCCGTGCGATCGAGTTGTGGTTGTATATCTCCATGACTGCTCGATACTTTGAGGGACTCCATCTCCTGGCATAGTAATATGTCGTGACCTTGTTTTGCGACATTAGCTTACCTCATTCGGTCTAATGAATCTACGCCCCTTTTTGTTAGCAAAATTTGGTCCGCTCAAGCAACGAATATTTCATGACCTTGTGTTTGGGGCTTGAACTTACCTCATTCAGTCTAATGGATCTACACCCCTTTGTACTGTCAAAATTTGATCGACTCAAGCAAATGATTTTTTGTGACCTTTTTTTGCGACTTAAGCTTACCTCATTCAGTCTAATGGCTCTACACCCCTTTCTGCTAGCAAAATTTGGTCGGCTCAAGCAACTGATATGTCTTGACCTTGTTTTGCGGCCTCAACTTATCACATTCAGTCTAATGGATCTACACCCCTTTCTGCTATCAAAATTTGATTGGCTCAAGCAACCCATATTTCGTGATGTTGTTTTGTGGATTAAGCTTGCCTCATTCAGTCTAATGGGTCTACACCCCCTTTCTCCGAGCAAAATTTGATCGGCTCAAGCAACCCATATATACTTCGTGACCTTGTTTTGCGGCTTCAGCTTACCTCATTCAGTCTAAGGGATCCACACCCCTTTCTGCTATCAAAATTTGATTGGCTCAAGCAACCGATATTTCGTGATGTTGTTTGGCGGATTAAGCTTGCCTCATTCATTCTAATGGGTCTACACCCCTTTTTGCGAGAAAAATTTGATCGGCTCAAGCAACCGATACTTCGTGACCTTGTTTTGCGGCTTCAGCTTACCTCATTTAGTCTAATGCATTCACACCCCCTTTCTACTAAAATTTATTGGCTCAAGCAACTGATATTTCATGACCATGTTTTGCAGCTTGAGCTTGTCTCATTTAGTCTAGTGAGTCTACACCCCTTTCTGCTTGCAAAATTTGAACGGCTCAAGCAACCGATATTTCATAACCTTGTTTTGCGGTTTCAGCTTACCTCATTCAGTCTAATGGATCTACACCCCTTTCTCCTATCAAAATTTGATCGGCGGAAGCAACCGATATTTCATGAACTTGTTTTGCGGTCCTGGTTACTTCATTCAGTCTAATAATCGATATACACCCCTTTATTCGCTCAAGCAAAACCAAAAGTGTCGGTACTTTGCTTGCCGGATGTGTGTCGTAGAGAGGATACGCCAAATCTTTTTTGACTACAAGAAGGAATTGTTTGCGTTTATGAGCATCTATATTTGTATTTTATTTCTTGAAAGTAAAACTGGTAAGGGGGGACAAAACGCCGAAAAAAGTGGCTTGGCAAGGAGAGCATCAATTAGTTGTCCCAATCAACCTTAGTGGGTTGCCTTTGATAACAATACTCTACTTTTTTTTAGTTTGTCTACAAGTAACAATTTAACCAAATTTTGCGAACCAATATGTTGTTAGATAGTTAGAGAGACAGTGGTATCCCAGCCCACTAGGGTTCAAATCCTGGTGCTCCCATTATTCCTGGATTTACTCCCACCGGTCCTCAATAGTTAGCGTTTAAGATTTTTCAGTTTTTCCCTGAATGCTCTGCGCCATCCATTTTTTCAGCAACTGTTTCCCAGTTTACCCTTGCTTTATAGCTGTGCATGCAGCCCGGGAGTGATGACAGACCAAACGCATGCATGGATAGAGAAGGCAGGGGAAGCGCGCTTGCGGAGAATCCGAGAAGACTCAAGCATGAATCAAGGAAAAGCAGCCAATGACTCCATGCGTATTAATAGCCATACATTTCTCTAGGTCCTTTCATGCAGGGGTAAAATTGTCCAAAATAATGCACCGGATGGTCTGCTTGGTATGCGTGTGCTGAGTTATACGCAAACTAAAAGAGAACGGAGGGAGTATTTTAGGATTTTCAGCGATGCGCTTTCAGTGGGAGTAGACGTTTCCATCGACGACAAGGCGCCTAGGTGACTTTGTAAATCTCAAGTTGATATGCATGCTTAATCTCTCGAAGGTGCTCATAATGGTAGGGTGTGCGTGTGTACGTTTATAGTAGTGAGTGCATGCGTGTATGTATGAGCGCTTGCGTCTGTATTATGTTAAAAAAACAAGTTAACCCAATTTCGGAACAGACTTGGAAATTGATGGGGAAAAGCACATCGATGGAGCTCCAAGAAGCTGCAACTGCAAGCGATTCATTCCTTTGAGGAGAAGGGGAATCTATCTATGTGCACCGTGGTGCGTGCTACGCGGCCTGTACGCCGAGAGTGCACCGGACGGCAGTGCATGCGGTGCAGTCAAAAAGTTGTGCCCCGCTGCCTCTGACGTCGTGCCGGCCCGGAAGATCGGTTTCAATCGATCAATAGTGTGGCTGTCCTCTTCGTCCTCCTGCTCCTGACCTTGACCGACGCGAGAGCTAGCAGCCCGGCCACTACATACTCCAGCATGCATGCAAAGTGCCCTGGTGCACACCAGGAGCCCACACTGCACACCGTGGGAAGAAAATCAGTAGATATTGCAAGTTGTTTGTATGGAATGAATTATTGGACCGAGACTGATCGCTCCTCATGTAGATGTTGCTTCCTTGTCTCAAAAAATAAAATGGTAATTCCGATGGAGACGAAATTCTTGTGTGACACCTCGACTTTGACAGATGATGTGATGGAGAGAGTTCGATCGAACGAAAATGTGTGTTGTGCTGAGCGGGCAAACTGTGGATTGGTGTGGATAGATATTTTTGAGTCTGTTTTTTACTTGAATAATTGTATATATAGCTGTATTAATTTGACTTAAATAATAGTAATACTAGGAGTATGACTGATTAGATTGGTGCAACGAAATGGTGCATATATGGGCCCAGCTCGTGCTCAAACGAGTAACACGTTTGAAAAAGAAAACCATAATAGTATTTATCATCATTTTTATAGAATTATAGGTGTATATTAGTTTTCTAGAGATAATGGAAGCTTTCCATTAATAATCATATAAATACAATTGACTAAAGTTGGTGTGGGTGGTGGGGATGGTGGGTATGCTGAAGTGTACCACAGTCTTAACGAAAATAAACTGAAATGTTATACTCTCTCCGTCCGATAATACACTATAGGTAGATATTTTGAAAAGTCAAACCACATAAACTTTGAAGCTTGAACTTACCTCATTCAGTCTAATGAATCTACACCCCTTTTTGCCGTCAAAATTTGATCGACTCAACCAACTGACATTTTGTTACTTCTTTTTGCGGCTTAAGCTTACCTCATCCAGTCTAATGGCTCTATGCCCATTTCTGCTGGCAAAATTTGGTCGGCTCAAGCAACTGATATTTCGTGACCTTGTTTTGCGGCTTCAGCTTTCCTCATTCATTCTGTTGAGTATAAGGATTATTAGAAAGTATAAGATAGACTAGGATTTGGTCCTGCCTTGTCTTGTACTTTAAGCTGATCTTTGTGCTCCTATTTATATGCCCACGAGACTCAAGCAATATATCAAACTATTCCATCAATTACCTCTCTCCCTTCTAACATGGTATCAGCTTAATCACGATTCAAACCCTAGCCGCCGCCGCTTCCGCACCCGCGCGCCGCCCCCGGGACAGTCGGCCTCCATGACCGCCGCCGGGGGCTGCGCCGCCCGTACCTAGGGTTCGTCCGCCGGCCGTGTTGGCCGGCTGCCTTAGAGAGTCTTTTTCCCGAGCCCTTGCTCCGGGTTTTTTTCGCTCTCTCGCCGGTCGTTTTGATCGGCGTTTTTCTTTTTAGTTTTCCGATCTAATCTTGATCGGTTTGCGTCGCCCGCCGCCGCCGTCGAACCTCGTGCGCCTCTACTCCGACCCACGCGCGACCAGCCGGCCTCCCTTCTTCCCGGCGGTCACGCGCGCCGAGGCTGCCCGTCCGGGCCAGCCGCCGTCCGCGGGTCAGTCCGCCCGTTGCCATGCGCCGGCCGTCACCGCCCTGCTCCGACCGGGACACCTGCATCGCCCCGACCTGGCGGCCTCGCGCCATTCGACGCCCAATCATAGCAGTCGCTCGCGCGCCGGCCCGCCCATCGATCCACGTCACCCGCCTCCGTCGTGTCTGCACGGCGGCCCGGTGGTTACCTCACCGGCCTCGTCCTCGACCGCGTCAGACTCGTCGGCTACCTCAGCTCGGGCCCCCTGCTACGTTGGTCGCTCGGGCCTCGCTCCCGGGCACTGGCGCTGCTTTGGCAGCCTGGGTGCCGTTGCTCACAAGCTCGTCTGCACGACGTCCCACGCCGTCCGTCGTCGCCGGCCTCATCCCGGACTCCGCCGCCACCACTCCTCCACCGAGCGGCGTCCCCGAGCCCGCGCGCGATCGGCTTGATCACCCGCTCGCCGCCGCGATCCGCCTCCTCTATGCCGCGCGACCGACCTGGCCCGTTGGTGATGCGCGCCTCCGCAGGTCCCGTGAAGATCGTCCTGAGTATCGCGCGCCTCTCCGCCGATCGAGCATCGGGTTGCCGCTGCGTCGCCCCGTCGGGCCGTAGCGCCGCCGCCCCGCGGTTCTCCTCGCGGCTGCATTGACTCGTGCGTCGCCGTTGCGTCGCCCCTTCGTGCCGTAGTGCCGCAATACGCCATCCCCGCCACCGCCCCGAGGCCGTCCCCGCGGCTGCACCGAGTCACGAACCGCCGTTGCGTCGCCCCTTCGGGCCGCAGCATCGCGGCCCGCGGTCCCCGCCGCCGCCCAGAGGTCTTCCCGCCGTCGCCTGGGCTCGCCTACCGCTGCTGCGTTGCCCCTTCGGGCCGTAGCGCCGCGGCCCGTGGTCCACTCCACCGTCACCGCTTGTCGACCTCCCGTGGTATGCGCCGCGCCGTCTCCCTTGGCGCGGGAACGCCACCGTCCGCGCCGGTCTTCGTCACGCTGTCAGGGTTCTTCGCCTACTTCGAGCACCGCCGCCGCACTCCTAACCTAGCCGGCGCCGCCGCCGTCAGGTCGCCGCCGCCGCTCTTCTTTGGCCGCTGCCGCTACCTTGGTAGCCGCCGCCGCCCGTCAACCCCCTTCGTCTTCGTCCAAGCACCAGCCCGTCGCCAGCGTCGCCGTCATCTACCCCGACCACCATTGGTGACATCAGCCCCGCGCCGATGGACGCCGCAATCGTCGTTGAGTTCTTCTCTGCTGGCCCCTCCGACTTCTCTGACATGGCGTACATCTCGTGCAGGTTCTTCGTCTACGCATGCCCGGTGCTGGCAACACCGATCCGTGCCTTCATCCACGATGTGTCCCCGGGCCTGACAAGCCTGGTCGGCGCTTCGTCAACTTCGTCTTCGTCCGCCTACGCATGCCCGGTGCTGGCAACACCGGTGCGTGCCTTCGTCCATGATGTGCCCCCGGGCTTGGCAAACCCGCCACGACGCGTCGTCAACAACATTTTCTTCCCGGCGCACCCCTACTTCGACACCACTGCTCCCATGCTAACTCGGCGCCCTCTTGCGCCCGCGGCTCCATGGCGACTTCCTCGACACCGGCCACCCGACTCGACATCGACCACGGCTCCACCACCCACGCTCTGTGCTACATCGACCAACAGCACAAAGGGCTACCGCCTGCTTGAGCAACCTCGTCGGTTTCCACTCCAGCCACGACTTCGCGATGCATCGACCGTTACGACTGTGTGTGTGTGGGGGGGGGGGGGGGGTGTCCGTCGGCTTGCCTTCGGATTCTTCTCCAGTCTCACGGTCGCGTCGCTACCGTTGTGACCGCGGGGGATGTTGAGTATAAGGATTATTAGGAAGTATAGGATAGACTAGGATTTGGTCCTGCCTTGTCTTGTACTCCAAGTTGATCTTTGTACTCCTATTTATATGCCCACGAGACTCAAGCAATATATCAAACTATTCCACCAATTCTCTCTCTCCCTTCTAACACAGTCTAATGGATCTACACCCGTTTCCGCTATCAAAATTTGATCGGCTCAAGCAACCGATATTTCGTGACCTTGTTTTGCGGGTCCTGGTTACCTCATTCAGTCTACTAACGGGTATAGACCCCTTTATTCAAGCAAAATTTGGTCGGCTCAAGCAAAACCAGAAGCGTCTGTTCTTCGCCTGCTGGATGTGTGTCGTAGAGAGAATAAGCCAAATCTTTTATTGACTACAAGAAAGAACGGTCTGCGTTTGTGAGCATCTATGTTCGTATTGCATTTCTTGAAAACAGAACTGGTAGGCGAGGACAAAAAGCGAAAAAAGTAGTTGGCAAGGAGAGCGTTAATTAGTTGTACCAATCAACCTTGGTGAGTTGCCTTTGATAGCTATACTCTACGTTATTTTTTTTAGTTTTTCTACTAGTAACAAGTTAACCGAATGTCGGAACAGGCTTGAAAATAGATGGGGAAAACCACATCGATGGAGCTCCAAAAAGCTGGAAGCAATTCAACATGGCAATGGGTACCCGCAACCCGCGAACCCGGCGGATAAAAACCCTATTAGGGTAAGGGTTTGGGACAAATAAATACCCATGGGTTTATAAATGGGAAAAATTGTACCGATCGGGTAAGCCGGGTATGGGTATGGGAATGCAATACCCATACCTGCGCACCCGCGGATCCGCATACCCATATACTAATTTCTTCTAACAGTGAGCTCCATGTGTCATTCACTAAAGGAACCTAGCCATTGTATAACGCAACCGCTAACCTCGACCCAAAATCCTCTCCCCTTATGCATGTGCATGATCTTGTTTAAATGTGTTGATCTTATTTTGTGAACTCACAATTTTGTTGATCGTATTATATAGTCTCCTTCGGTTGATTATTTCGAAGTAGGGAATGCAAAAGTACCTTCAATAAAAGAAAATTAGAGAAAATTGTGTTCGTTTTGTTTGTCCTGTAATTGAAAAAAAGAATAGCTGTGAGTGTTTATCTAAAAGTTCACTAAAGGCTAAACACCCATGTATATGAGTGGACATTGTTTAGTGCAATCTATTTCGTGCTTATTGCTATCCATTTCTGAAAATTAATATCATTCTTTTTATTCCATCACGCAACAAATCATCATCTATGTACTCAAATGCTAAAATATGGTATATATATACTGAAATGTTGAAGTATACATGCTGAAATGTTGGGTACATATGTGTACATATTGAAAAATACATGAAGTGTGAATTGGGTAAGGTGATTGAGATGGGTATTTTAACCCGCGGGTATTACCCGCACCCGACCGGGTACGGGTATGGGAACAGTTTAAAACCCGAGGTGTGGGTACGGGTATGGGTATTGGCAAAAAATAATGAGACGGGTACGGGTTTGGGCGGCCATTACCCGCACCCGAACCCGGCGGGTGCCATGTTGAGAAGCAATTCATTCCTTTGGGGAGAAGGGAGGAATCTATCTATGTGCACCGTGGTGCGTGCTACGCGGCGTGTACGCGGAGAGTGCACCGGACGGCAGTGTATGCGGTGCAGTCAAAAAGTTGTGCCCCGCTGCCACCGACGTCGTGCCGGCCCGTAAGATCGGTCTCAATCGATCAATGGTGTGGCTGTCCTCTTCGTCCTCCGGCTCGTGACCTTGACCGACGCGAGCCAAGCAGCTAGCAGCGCGGCCACTACATACTCCACCATGCAGGCAAAGTGCCGTGGTGCACACCGGGAGCCCACGCTGCACACCGTGCCAAGAAAAGCAGTAGAAATTGCAAGTCGTTTGTATGCAATGAATTGTTGGACCAAGACTGATCGGTCATCATGTAGAGGTTGCTTCCTTGTCTCAAAAAAATAAAAATAAAATGTAGAGGTCGCTTCCACGAATCCCCCTGTATGGCTACATGCCTACCGTACTCAGGGCCGGTCCTCAGCATGTGCAATAGGTGTGGTGGCACAGGCCCTCCCGAGGATCAAGGGCCCTCATACAGGAGTAAAGCTACATGTGCGAAGCATTTGTTCTGGTTTATGGATTTATCCAACATGGAACTCTATCGTTGGGCGTCGGATGGGGAAGTCGGCCCATCCCTTGAAAGTTAGGGGACAAGTTTAGTTAGTTGGAAGGAGCCTGTAGGATCCCTGTAATGAAACACATGTCTAGGTTTTTTGCCCATACATGTACTTCCGTTTCTTTTAAATCCCCATATAAAATTTCTCTGAAGTCAAACTTCATAAAATTTGACCAACTTTATCGGAAAAAAAATCAACATGGACAACACAAAATCAATATCATTAGATGCATCATGATTTTTTGAACTATATAAGTTTAGTATTGTAGATGTTGATGTTTTTAATATAAATTTGGTCAAAGTTTACGTAGTTTGATTTCAAGCATATCCTATTTGCAGACTAAAAAAAGTTGGAGGTACATGAATGAATACCAACACACACATTTCAATGCAATACAGCCCACGGCTCAGTTCCCAACACTGCAAATTGAAACCTATAAAACACAAATTAGGAATGGCCCATGATGATAGGAACAATAAACAATACCCCATCTCAAAAGGAAATTGAAATGAGACCGAGAACTGTACCATGAAAAGAACCAAGCTGTGCCATAGCACCTTATGCATCGACAGAACAAGATCTAGTAGCTAGGCCCGGTGATACCCTCTGGCGGCAGCGGGAGGGGGGGGGGGAGGGGGTTGAGAAAGACTCGCGGCGGCCGACTAGGATTTTCTACTAGGCCGCCCACGGGAGCTATTCGAGAAGGAGGGGAACCGCCCCCCCCCCCCCCCCCCCCCCCCCCCCCCGCGCGTAGACAGGTTGTTTGCGTGCGTGGGTACGTCTGCATGATAAATGTTGGCCGATAATTTTGATTTCTACCTCCCTCTATGTGTGCCCGTGAGTTTGTTGCACATGCATGTGTACTATAATGACGCCCATGTACGCGCAGAGCCGGCAATTTCAATACTAACACCATTGGACGTACATAAAAAATGAGACAATCTAAAACTAGCCTTTGAAGGTACATTTTTATAAAAAATCTCTAAAGACCACGTGCCATTCAGGGCTCGAACACGGGTGGGCTAGTTCACTCCTTGCGGGCCTAGCCAACAGGCTAACACCTTGTTCTCCCAGTCGACGTACATATGGGCTCTGTTTATTAGGGTTTTTGCTTCTACTGTTACTGTAAGTGCATCTAGTGCCACTCCTAGTTGGTTTTGGAGTATTGACGACAAACCTGGTTGAGGGACTAATGTGTTTGTGAGAATTGCAGGATAACACAGGTAGTAGTCCCTCATTAATTCGGTTTACTTACCGGAGATGACCCCTAAAAATGTATGAAGATATTGAAGACAATGGTGGTATGGGAAGATATTCACATTGAAGACTATGACATGAGAAGACATCGCGTGAAGACTATGGAGCGCGAAGACTTAGTTGTTTCGTTGTTTCCTTTTCTTCTTTGTTGAGTCATAGAAACCACCCTACTGTTAAGTGGGGTCCAAGTGAACAAAGTTAGAGTGACTGAAGTGATGCTCAACCAAATCCTATGTCTTCGAGCGAAGACAATGAGAGCAAGTCTTATCCAGAGCTGGATGAGTCAGCTTTACTTGTAGCCCAAGTCAAGTTGCCGCGTGTG
The DNA here is from genome assembly GCF_018294505.1 of Triticum aestivum. Taxonomy (NCBI): domain Eukaryota; kingdom Viridiplantae; phylum Streptophyta; class Magnoliopsida; order Poales; family Poaceae; genus Triticum; species Triticum aestivum. Next base: position 485,223,109 of record NC_057796.1, read on the forward strand.
TTTGAAATCTGACCGTTGAAACACGTGTCTGTTCCTTAGTGACCCGGGGTCATTTAGGACAAATCAGGTCGGGTTGCCTAGTGGCTATAAATAGCCCACCCCCTACACCATAAATTGGTGGCTGCTCAGAGTTAGTGCACAACTTTTGTCGTTTGAGAGCAACCCACCTCCGAAGCTTTTGAGAGAGAGAAATCCTTGCGAGGACAAAGCCCAAACACCCAGAGCCAAAGAGTGTTAGGCATCACTGAAGTCTTTCTGTCTGCGTGACCTGAAGACTTGTTACACTTGAGGACTGTGAATCCTCCTGCCGGTTAGGCGTCGCGTTCTGAGCATCCAAGAGTCATTGTGGATCGCCGGTGAACGAAGTCTGTGAAGGTTTGAAAGTCTACCTTGAAGACTTACCAGAGTGATTGGGCGAGGACTGGGTGTCCTTAGCTCAAGGGGAATAAGGTGAAGACACGCTCTTCTGAGTTAAATCTCAGCCTCCCTAACCAGACGTAGTCACAGCAACTGAAACTGGTCCAACAAATCCTTGTCCTCACCAAATGACTGGTTCTATCCTCTCCCTCTCTTTACTTACAGTTTGTCTTCATGAAGTCATTGCCTGCTTGCACTACCTATTTGACTTCACTGTGTGACTACTATCGTTGTTTGGCTTCATACTATCTTCCATCCTGATCATTACTACCTAGCTGCTATTAGTCTTCGTGCTTTCACTTCATTGAATACTTGACTATGGCTTGCTTAGTGTAGTCTACCTTCCGCTGCATATCAATAGGTTCATTTCTATTGTTTGTCTTCGAAACTCTCATGTTTTGAAGACTTTCATAAAAATCGCCTATTCACCCCCCTCTAGTCGATAACTAGCACTTTCAATTGGTATCAGAGCAAGGTACTCCCTTGTTCTGTGTGATTCGGTTTAACCACCTGGAATTTTAGCTATTTCGACTGCAGGGATAATCGAAGTCTCCGCTGCTTGCCCCATCTTTGATGGAACTGAATATCCCTACTGGAAGAATAAGATGCGCATGCATCTTGAAGCCATTGATGTCGACCTCTGGTATGTCGTCAAGAATGGTGTCCCCAAGACTGGTGAAGGTGTCACCCCTACTGATGTCAAGAAGTTCATTCAACTGGATTCTACTGCCAAGAACATCATCTGTGGTCATCTGACCAAAGGACAGTATGGCCGTGTGAGTGCTTTGGAAACGTCGAAGCTAGTCTGGGACTGGCTCTCCAAGGTCAACAAAGGCGTCTCAACCCAGAGAGATCAAAGGATCAGTGTTCTTCGCAACCTCTTCAACTGCTTCAAGAGAAATGACAATGAGAATGTCCAGCTCACGTTGATCGCCTCACTGACATCACAAATGAGCTTCGTGCTCTCGGCGCCACTGAGATCACCAAGCATGAAACCGTCAAGACACTGCTGAGATCACTTGACAGCTCGTTCGACATCCTTGCCCTAATGATACAAGAATGCCCTGACTTCAAGACACTCGATCCGTCTGATATACTTGAGAGGCTCAACACACATGAGTTCCAGCTATCTGAGAAAAGAGATATCTATGGTCCCAACTATGGCCGAACTCATGCTTTGAAGGCAAAAGCTGTTTCATCATCTGAAGAAGAATTTGACTGCAGTTCTGGTGATCCTGAAGACATTGGAAAGGAGCTTGCTATGCTTGTGAAGAAGTTCCAGAAGTTCACTAAGAAAAAGGGCTTCAGAAAGTCTTCACGATCTAGCTCAAGAAATGATGAAGCTTCCACTCATGACTACAAGAAGAGAACATGTCACAAGTGCAAGAAACCTGGACACTACATCTCTGAATGTCCACAGTGGGACAATGAGAACAACAAGAAGAAGAAGAGCAAGGAATATGATTCTGATGACAAGAAGAAGAAGAAATCCTCAAAGTCTTCTTCCAAGTCTTCGTCCAAGTCTTCATCACACAAGAAGAGCTCATCTGGCAAGGCTCATGCTTTTGTTGGCATGGAGATGGATTCAGGGGAGGAGTCTTCTTCTGAGGAGGCGGAGGTGGAGTCTGAGAAGGAGTCCGACTCTGGCGTTGCAAGTTTGGCTCTAGCTACAGCCTACGTTGCCAAGTCCATCTTCAACACTGAAGACAATGGCCCCATCACCAACGCTGATGCTAATGACAAGGACGACTCTGCTCCCACCTACTGCTTCATGGCACGTGGTGCCAAGGTAAAATCACGCGATGCTTACTTTCAAACATCAAGTGAAGATGACTCTGATTGTGAATCCAAACCCAGCTACAAAACACTTGCTAAAATTGCAACTGAACAACAGAAAGCTATGGAACATACTCAAAAACTGTTAGACAAAAGCGATGACCCGTTGGACGCGGAAATGACCCGTTCTCAGTCCTTAATTGAAGACATAAAAAATCTTCATGTTAAGTACCAGGAACTTGAATGTCGTCATGAAACGCTCTCAACCACTCATGAAAAGCTTTCCTGTGATTATCTTCAAAGGAAGCAAGAGCTTGAGAAACTGAGAGCGGCTCATGAAGATCTTCAAAAAGAGAATGAGTCACTTCGCGCTCAACAGATCAGTCCCGCTCAGGAAGGATTTGAACCACCATGTCTAAAATGCCTTGAGCGTGATAACGCTACTTCTGTTACTGAATGTTCTACAGCTGCTACTGTTGCAATATCTTCAACTGTTGATGTGGTAACTAACCCCTCTGCTGAGAATGCCACCACTATTGCTGATGAAAATGCTAGGTTGAAGACATTGCTTGAAACAGGGATGTACAAAAGTCTCAAAGGGCATCAGACACTGTGCGATGTCCTCAAAAAGCAGATTCTGAACCGAAACCCTAGGAAAGAGGGTGTTGGGTTCGAGAGGAAAATGAATGTTGATGGCTCCTACTGGAAGCCTGAGCAGTACCCCAAAACCACATGGGTTGCTGCAAAGGGACCTTCAGTGGATCCATCCACCTTATCTGGCTTCACTTGTGCTAACCCTATTATCATTTATGAATCCTTTGATGCAAACTATAAACTGTTTAAGAATCAGAATGGTGAAGTGTTTGCCAGGTATATTGGTACCAACTGCAGGAATGGGCCACCTATGAAGAAGATCTGGGTTCCCAAAAGCTGTCTTGAGAACCTGTGAATGTCATCATGACACCGCCTGGGAAGAAGACAAATCCCAGACCAAAGGCTTCATATGGTCCAAAGGCTTCATATAGATACAGGACTCAACTTAGTCACCCTAACGCCAATGTTTTGCAGGGAAATCATACTCAAACTTATGAATATGAGCGTGTGTCTTCAAACCGCTATGTTCATAAAACTAAGAACTTTTCTGCTTATTCATATGAGTATCATTCATCTCCTGCAAGGCTATTTGCTAGGGCTCCAAAGCCGAAGTTCTCAGATGCTGCACTTAGACTCATTGCTTCTAAGCCACCCCTGAAGATGTGGGTGGTTAAGAAGAATTAACTTTCTTTTGCAGGGAAAGGTCTCCAACCGGAAATCAAAGGCGTCCGATGCTATTGCTGGGGACCTAAAACATCTTGTAGGGCGCAAGATCAAATGCCCAAATGGTCTCACTATGTATATTGTTCCTGAATCGCTTGCCAATCATCCTGTCAGTCCTAATCTTGATCTGAGCTTTGATAATCCTCTTGTGCGTCAAATGTTTATGCTTCACAATACTCTTGGTGAAGCCTATCCCTCTAACTATACTGTAGGGTATGACACCTCATGCTTCAGAATGGATTATGGACAGCGGATGCACTAATCATATGACTGGTGATCGAAGTCTTCTCATGGACTCAACCTTACGTCCATCTGACAAGAGTCACATCACATTTGCTGATACTGGTAAAAGCAAGGTATTGGGTCTAGGCAAAGTTGCAATCTCAAAGGATCAGCACATGGATAAAGTGATGCTTGTTGAATCCCTTGGTTTCAACTTAATGTCTGTCTCAATGCTTTGTGACTTGAACATGATTGTGATATTTGGAAAATATCGTTGCCTTGTACTAATGGAATCTGACAAGTCTCTAGTCTTTGAAGGGTACCGGAAAGATGATCTGTACATGGTAGATTTCTCAGCAGGACCATAGCTTGCCGTATGTCTTCTAGCAAAAGCTTCAGAGTGCTGGCTTTGGCATCGAAGGCTAGGGCATGCTGGCATGAGGAACTTGCACACTCGCAAAGAAGAAGCATGTCATAGGCATCGAGGGCATCAATTTCAAGAAGGATCACTTGTGCGGTGCCTGCGAAGCTGGAAAGATGACAAGGGCCAAGCATCCCTCGAAGACAATCATGACGACATCTCAACACTTCGAGCTACTACACATGGACTTATTGGGCCCTACTCACTACTCTACTGTCACTACTACTACTTGTCTCTATGGCTTCGTCATTGTTGATGATTATTCAAGATATACGTGGGTGCACATAATTCTCTACAAGACTGAAGTGCAGGATGTCTTCAGACGCTTCGCCAATCGTGCCATGAACAACTATGGCGTTAAGATCAAGCACATCAAAAGCGGCACTGAGTTCAAGAACACCGACCTCGACCTTTACTTGGATACATTGGGAATCACTCATGAGTTCTCTGCTCCGTACACACCTCAGAAGAATGGCATCATGGAGCGCAAGAACAGAACACTCATTGAGATGGCTCGGACGATGCTCGATGAATACAAGACTCCAAGAAAGTTCTGTCCTGAAGCTATTGATACTGCATGCCATGTCATCAACCGTGTTTATCTTCACAAGCTTCTGAAGAAAACATCCTATGAACTCCTCACTGGTAAGAAGCCAAATGTCAGTTACTTCAGAGTATTTGGTGCTAGGTGCTGGATCAAGGATCCACATCACACTTAAAAATTTGCACCGAAAGCACATGAAGGTTTTATGCTTGGTTACGAAAAGGACTCGCACTCCTACAGGGTCTTCAACCTCTTTCACTATAAAGTGGTTGAAAATGTGGATGTGCAGTTCAATGAGACTAACGGCTCGCAAAGAGAGCACCTGCCAAATGTGCTAGATGAAGTTCCACCTAGTGAATCCATCAAGCTAATGGGAACTGGAGAAATCATACCGTCTGAAGCACAACCTGAAGAGGAACTTATCATTTCTGCACCCAATCAATCTGAAGACAGTGCTCAGCCCGAAGACAATCCTCCTAACGATGACAATGATCAGCAAGAACAAAATCTTCGTCCAGTTCATCCTCGTGTTGCAAATGAAGTACATATTGAGAAGATAATTGATAGCATCAATGCGCCTGGTCCACTCACTCGTTCAAGAGCAACACAGCTAGCAAATTTCTGTGGGCACTTTGCATTTGTCTCAATATCTTAACCCAAAAAAGTTGCTGAAGCCTTCATGGAACCTGAATGGATTCAAGCTATGCAAGAAGAGCTTCAACAGTTCAAGCTGAACAATGTCTGGGAACTTGTCAAGCGTCCTGACCCCCCGCAAGCACAACATAATAGGCACAAAATGGATATATCGCAACAAGCATGATGAGCATGGTCAAGTTGTCAGAAACAAGGCTCGTCTCATTGCTCAAGGATACACTCAAGTTGAAGGGATTGACTTCGATGAAACATTTGCTCCTGTGGCTAGGCTTGAAGCTATTCGCATATTACTAGCCTATGCAAATCATCACAACATCCTGCTGTATCAAATGGATGTGAAGAGTGCATTTCTCAACGGAAAGATTGAAGAAGAAGTGTATGTTGCACAACCTCCTGGCTTTGAAGATCCAAAACATCCTGATATGGTGTACAAGCTAAACAAGGCACTGTATGGCCTCAAACAAGCCCCTCGCGCTTGGTATGACGCACTCAAAGACTTCCTGAAGAGCAAAGGCTTCAAACCTGGTTCCCTGGATCCCACACTCTTCATGAAGACATATGATGGTGAACTGTTTGTGTGCCAAATATATGTGGATGACATTATCTTCGGCTGCACCAACCAGAAATACAGTGATGAGTTTGGACACATGATGCAAGAGCAATACAAGATGTCCATGATGGGTGAGCTGAAGTTCTTCCTTGGTCTTCAAATTCGTCAGCAAGGCAATGGCATCTTCATATCTCAAGAGAAATATCTCAAAGACTGCCCGAAGAAGTTTGGAATGCAAGACTGCAAAGGTTATACGACGCCAATGCCAACCAAGAGTCATCTGGGTCCTGACGCCAATGGTAAAGAGTTCGATCAAAAGGTATACCGCTCCATGATTGGTTCTTTACTTTATTTATGTGCATCTAGGCCAGATATCATGCTTAGTGTTTGCATGTGTGCTCGATTCCAAGCGGCACCAAAGGAATCGCATCACTTAGCTGTGAAGCGAATTCTTCGACATTTGGCTTACACCCCAACACTAGGATTATGGTATCCAAAGGGCTCAGAGTTTGATCTAGTTGGATTCACGGATGCTGATTATGCTGGTGACAAGGTGGATCGCAAGTCTACATCAGTCACATGTCACTTTCTGGGACGATCACTTGTCTGTTGGTCTTCAAAGAAGCAGAACTGTGTATCACTCTCCACTGCTGAATCTGAATACATTGCTGCTGGATCTTGCTGCGCTCAGCTTCTATGGATGAAGCAAACACTCAAGGACTATGGCATCCATCTGAAACAAGTACCACTCTACTGCGATAACGAAAGCGCCATCAAGATTGCCAACAACCCAGTTCAGCACTCGAAGACAAAGCACATTGAAATTCATCATCACTTTCTCAGAGATCATGTCATGAAGGAAGATATTGATATCATACACGTCAACACTGAAGAGCAATTGGCAGATATCTTCACAAAGCCCTTGGATGAGAAAAGGTTTTGCAAGTTGCGGTGTGAGCTAAATATATTGGAATCCTCAAATGTCCTGTGATCAGGCACACATCCTAACACTTATGCATGTTGATGACTTAGATGTGCAACACACGAAGTAATGTATGTCTTCAATCAATGAATATTTACACTCTGAGTGTGAATACATTAATGCGGAATTCGACTTCGGAGCGCCACGATAATTGTGCGCCGTGTCTGGGTCTAATACTTCCTATACGGTGGGTAACGCCACCACCAAATTCTTCTTTTTGAAGTGTTTTTCTCATGGCGTTACATTTGCTATGTCTTCGCATTTGGTTTGTCTTCAATATCAACATGTCTTCATGTTTATCTTCAATGTTGATTTGGTCTTATTATGATATTTACGCATATTAGTGTTCTGTCCTCTACACCATTCACTTATAGCTATGTCTTCTCGTTTGAATCTTTTGAACTAAGTGAATGTGATCGGACCCTAACCTCTCTATGCTTCCTATCTCAAACTCTATCTATCCAAATCATATGCATGCGGTTGAAACTGTCGAATGTCTTCTCTGCGTCCTTGTCAGCAGAAGATATAGAGACAAACATTAAATCTGTTTTAAATGCTCAATTCTTATTGCCTGAAACCCGGAGAAGCCGGAACGACCACCCGACAGTCCAGGCGTGCGTGGGAACATGGAAGAACTCCCAATGTGTTGCATGTTCACCACGTGTCCCTCAGATGTGAACCGCCAGGGGCACCTGTGTAATTGCGATGTGCCGTCCCTTTTCCTATAAATGCACATCCAATCGCGGTCAAAATCTTTCTTCCACCTCTCCACCTCGACAAACCCTAGCGCCAGCGCTAGCTCTCGACGACGCCGGCGACGAAGCGCTTAGCTGCCGCGACCTCTCCGACGCCGTCCTCATGCCGGCCGCGGACATCGTCCTCTCCAACGCCACCGTAGGTGTCCTCCGTCGCCAAGTTAGGGCATGGAAGATCGAACTGCTCGGCCTCATCTTCTACTCCGTCTAGCAGTTCATCGTGTGGTAAATTAAAACCCTCTTTTTTACTGTCTTTTTGATCCGATAGATTCATCTTTCCTACCAAAAGTGGTTTCTGCCTCCACAAATTTGGATCTACCCTGTTCTGCATCTCATATGATCCCAAGTATATTCACTTATGCTTCACACGTAGTTAGATTCCTCACTTGTACTTATTCTTGGATTCGTACAAATCTGGAACCAACTCTCAACATATAAGTGAATGTCTTCGCTCTATGAGGTCAATGTCTTCTAAACTGATTTATCTTCAAAATCTTCTGAGAATGCATCTCTAATGTTGTCACAGGTACATGTCCGTGGGAGAATCCCTTGGTTCTCATAGTCTGCATTCATTTGCAGAATTCTTACAGCATCATATCAACTCTCCCGAAGCCAGTTCCTGTCTGACCAGTAGACGGTAGCCTTTGACAGTGTTGAAGCCATTCAGTCTGCACTTCATGGCAACAGATAAATCTGCAAGGAAGGGTGGCAGACAGCGCCGTGGGAATACATCGAAGGATTTTCCACGAGACCTCTATGAGCTGTACAAGACGGATCCAAAGGAGGACTACAATCAGCGCAAAACACGAACCCAATGGATTCGAAGATATTGGGCAGAACAATGGTACAAGTACAGGTACGTGACCCAGGAATATGCTGAAAAGAATGCCATCAAGCGACCATGGGGAGACATCTTGTACAAAAATCTTCCACCCAGGTCCAGAGCTGAAGCCATTGAACAAGGCTTCTACCCTTGCATGGTCCGTGGACCGCAGCCTGCTGATGCCGACCCATCTTCGCTGCTATGGTGTCGTGACGACAATCTGTTCAAACGCAACTTTCAGTTTGCCAAGAACTCGGCCAAAGAGAACAAGAAGTCACGGGGATTAGACATCAACCCCGGCCCCTCTGCTCCTCGTGGCGATGGCACACACGAAGCTGAACCCAATCTTGTTGGGCCCTTCTACAACCTAGAAGGTCTCATCACTCATATTATGGTTCAAGGGATAGCCGTGGATGAACCTGCAGAAGACGCTGATTCTGACGAAGCGCCTGCACCACGGAAGCCTAAGAAGCTGAAGAAACCCAAGGCTTCGAAGACTTCCACTGCACCAAGAGCTTCGCGAGCGAAGCCTCTGGCCACTGCTCCTCCTGCACCAAGTGTGCAGTCTGAAGATCTCTCACGCATCTCCAAGTCTGAGAAGAAGAAGAAGCCCATGCACACTCCTGGTCCAGCTCTGACCCCTGCTGCTGTTCTGAAGAATGAGAACGACGCCATTGATCTGTCGAGTGACGACGATCTTGCTGATGATGCTCTTGAGCTGCTCATAAAGAGCAAGCAAGAGGCGGAAATCTTCAATGATCTTCCCCTCTTCAATGTGGACATTCTGAACAAGTTCATTGACGAGTGGTTTGATAGCCCAAATCTCAGCTTTGATGGTCTTCAACTTCCGATTGGCCTCAGCGTCTCCTTCCATGGAGCCATTGCTCCTGAGCTAGCACTAGCTCAGAAAATTGTTGAGCTGAAGCACAAGATTGATTATGAAAAGGCCTAGTTCAAGAAGCATGTGGCCAAGCTCAGCGTGACAGACGTCCAAAACTTCAAAACTATGATGCATACGCTCAAGGAAGCGTTTCACAAGAAAAGTGATGAAGCCAAAGGTTCTCGAGAGCGCATGAAGATCCTCGCTGCCAAGTGTGTTCAAGCTTACAATGAAGCTGAGAAGCGCAAGGCACTTTGGCGTCCTGGCATCGACCCCAAGATGGCTGCCAAGCAGAAGAAGCCGACTGTGGACCAAGCTGAACCATCCAGGCAGGAAGAACCTCACATTGTCTTCCCCGCCAGTATGACATGCGTGAAGCCTAAGGTCCCCATAGTGGCTTCAGAGCTTCAGAAGACAAGGGCAGCTGAAGCAAAAGCCAGAAAGCCCAAGACCAAGAACACCACTGACGATGCTCCACCTACCAAGAAGTGAAAAACCAAGAAGAAAGACCGAGCTCCTCCCACAGAGCCCCTTGTCATCGAGCTAATTTCTGTTGCTCGTCCTGCATCTGCACAACAAGAACGTCGTATGATAATTCATGAGCCTGCTTCCCCAGAGGCTCCTGAAGCTGAAGACATTCCAGCTGTTGACCCCACCACAGCTGAAGACATTGGTCACCATGATAATGTAGAAGATAATGAAGTCCTTCCTTAGATCGAGCACAATGTGGTATCATCGCCAGTTCACGAACAGCGAACTCATCAGCATTGGTCGTCCTTTGACGCCAATTGCTCAGGATGACTCATGGGCTGATCACCCTCAAGACTTCCCCCGTCAAGAAGAAACACCAGCTACTCCCCCAACTCAAGTCACCACTCCGGTGCTTGAAGATGATGACTTTGGGGCCCAACCAACTCCATCTCCACAAGCGTCGCCAGCGTTTCGCAGGCTTCGTAAAGGACCAAGGCCGCAAGTCACTCTGTCGATTGTTCTAGAAGGAGAAGAGCGCCAATCAGTATCTCGCCAAGTATTTCCTGAAGCCTCTCCAACTGTGAACAACACCGAGTCTGAAGCCAAAGCGGCTGAAGATATTCCGGCTGCATCAGCCGATGAACAAGCAGAACCAAGAATTGAAGAAGAACGTGTTGCTACACCCCCAATCAACCCTGAAGTTGTTCTCGAGGAGAACGTGTCCGACCCTCCAGCTACTAGAGTGGAGGTTGATAACATTGAGGCGACCACCAACACCAACACTGAAGCCAATGACGTTGTCATGGCTGAAGCTAATGTGGCGCCTGAAGTTAATGTGGTGCCTGAAGTGATTGCACCTAAAGCCAATGCTGCAACTGATGCAAATCTGCAGCCTGAAGTCCATGCCACTGCTCCAGTACCGCCTCCAAGGCCACACTCAATCGAGCAAGCATATGATCATGGTCAGCTGGTCACTGTCAGATGGCCCATTCTGGTTCCTCCGCCTGCTGCTGGTCCTCAATTTGATTATCACGTCGAGCACAGGCCTCGGGTCCAGAAACCTAAGCCAAGACTACCCAGGTTTCCAGGTACTGCCACATCACCAGGGTCATTCAATGCCAATGGCTTCATTGCGCACAACACTTTCTTTGATAGCGCCAAGAACCCCTATTCCTATTGGGGAACATAGTAATTTCAAAAAAATTCTATGCACACGCAAGATCATGGTGATGCATAGCAACGAGAGGGGAGAGTGTTGTCCACGTACCCTCGTAGACCGATAGCGGAAGCGTTTAACACAACGCGGTTGATGTATTCGTACGTCTTCACGATCCGACCGATCAAGTACCGAATGCACGGCACCTCCGAGTTCAGCACACGTTCAGCTCGATGACGTCCCTCGAACTTCGATCCAGCCGAGTGTTGAGGGAGAGTTTCGTCAGCACGACGGCGTGGTGACGATGATGATGTTCTACCGACGCAGGTCTTCGCCTAAGCACCACTACGATATTATCGAGGTGTAATATGGTGGAGGGGGGCACAGCACACGGCTAAAAGATCGTTGATCAATTGTGTGTCTAGAGGTGCCCCCCTGCCCCCGTATATAAAGGTGCAAGGGGGAGGCCGCCGGCCAAGGGAGGAGAGGCGCGCCAGGAGGAGTCCTACTCCTACCGGGAGTAGGACTCCCCCCTTTCCATGTTGGACTAGGAGAGGAAGGGGGAAAAGGTGGAGGGGAGGAAGGAAGGGGGGGTGCCGCCCCCCTCTCCTTGTCCTATTCGGACTGGGGGGAGGGGCGCGCGGGCCTGCCCTGGCCTCCTCTCCTCTCTTCCACCTAGGCCCAATAAGGCCCATTAAGTTATCGGGGGGTTCCGGTAACCTCCCGGTACTCCAGAAAAATCCCGATTTCACCCGGAACACTTCCGATGTCCAAACATAGGCTTCCAATATATCAATCTTTATGCCTCAACCATTTCGAGACTCCTCGTCATGTCCGTGATCACATCCGGGACTCCGAACAACCTTCGGTACATCAAAACATATAAACTCATAATATAACTGTCATCGTAACGTTAAGCGTGCGGACCCTACGGGTTCGAGAACTATGTAGACATGACCGAGACACCTCTCCGGTCAATAACCAACAGCGAAACCTGGATGCTCATATTGGTTCCCACATATTCTTCGAAGATCTTTATCGGTCAGACCGCATAACAACATATGTTGTTCCCTTTGTCATCGGTATGTTACTTGCCCGAGATTCGATCGTCGGTATCTCGATACCTAGTTCAATCTCGTTACCGGCAAGTCTCTTTACTCGTTCCGTAATACATCATCCCGCAACTAACTCATTAGTCACAATGCTTGCAAGGCTTATAGTGATGTGTATTACTGAGTGGGCCCAGAGATACCTCTCCGACAATCGGAGTGACAAATCCTAATCTCGAAATACGCCAACCCAACAAGTACCTTTGGAGACACCTGTAGAGCACCTTTATAATCACCCAGTTACGTTGTGACGTTTGGTAGCACACAAAGTGTTCCTCCGGTAAACAGGAGTTGCATAATCTCATAGTCATAGGAACATGTATAAGTCATGAAGAAAGCAATAGCAACATACTAAACGATCGAGTGCTAAGCTAACGGAATGGGTCAAGTCAATCACATCATTCTCCTAATGATGTGATCCCGTTAATCAAATGACAACTCATGTCTATGGCTAGGAAACATAACCATCTTTGATCAACGAGCTAGTCAAGTAGAGGCATACTAGTGACACTCTGTTTGTCTATGTATTTACACATGTATTATGTTTCCGGTTAATACAATTCTAGCATGAATAATAAACATTTATCATGATATAAGGAAATAAATAATAACTTTATTATTGCCTCTAGGGCATATTTCCTTCAGTCTCCCACTTGCACTAGAGTCAATAATCTAGATTACATAGTAATGATTCTTACACCCATGGAGTCTTGGTGCTGATCATGTTTTGCTCGTGGAAGAGGCTTAGTCAACGGGTCTGCAACATTCAGATCCGTATGTATCTTGAAAATTTCTATGTCTCCCACCTGGACTAAATCCCGGATGGAATTGAAGCGTCTTTTGATGTGCTTGGTTCTCTTGTGAAATCTGGATTCCTTTGCTAAGGCAATTGCACCAGTATTGTCACAAAAGATTTTCATTGGTCCCGATGCACTAGGTATGACACCTAGATCGGATATGAACTCCTTCATCCAGACTCCTTCATTTGCTGCTTCCGAAGCAGCTATGTACTCCGCTTCACACGTAGATCCCGCCACGACACTTTGCTTAGAACTGCACCAACTGACAGCTCCACCGTTCAATGTAAATACGTATCCGGTTTGCGATTTAGAATCGTCCGGATCAGTGTCAAAGCTTGCATCAATGTAACCATTTACGATGAGCTCTTTGTCACCTCCATAAATGAGAAACATATCCTTAGTCCTTTTCAGGTATTTCAGGATGTTCTTGACCGCTTTCCAGTGATCCACTCCTGGATTACTTTGGTACCTCCCTGCTAAACTTATAGCAAGGCACACATCAGGTCTGGTACACAGCATTGCATACATGATATATCCTATGGCTGAAGCATAGGGAACATCTTTCATCTTCTCTCTATCTTCTGTAGTGGTCGGGCATTGAGTATTACTCAATCTCACACCTTGTAGTACAGGCAAGAACCCTTTCTTTGCTTGATCCATTTTGAACTTCTTCAAAACTTTGTCAAGGTATGTGCTTTGTGAAAGACCAATTAAGCGTCTTGATCTATCTCTATAGATCTTGATGCCCAATATATATGCAGGTTCACCGAGGTCTTTCATTGAAAAACTCTTATTCAAGTATCCCTTTATGCTATCCAGAAATTCTATATCATTTCCAATCAGCAATATGTCATCCACATATAATATCAAAAATGCTACTGAGCTCCCACTCACTTTCTTGTAAATACAGGCGTCTCCAAAAGTCTGTATAAAACCAAATGCTTTGATCACACTATCAAAGCGTTTATTCCAACTCCGAGAGGCTTGCATCAGTCCATAAATGGATCGCTGGAGCTTGCACACTTTGTTAGCTCCCTTTGGATCGACAAAACCTTCCGGTTGCATCATATACAACTCTTCTTCCAGAAATCCATTCAGGAATGCAGTTTTGACATCCATTTGCCAAATTTCATAATCATAAAATGCGGCAATTGCTAACATGATTCGGACAGACTTAAGCATCGCTACGGGTGAGAAGGTTTCATCGTAGTCAATCCCTTGAACTTGTCGAAAACCTTTCGCAACAAGTCAAGCTTTATAGACAGTAACATTACCGTCAGCGTCAGTCTTCTTCTTGAAGATCCATTTATTTTTAATGGCTTGCCGATCATCGGGCAAGTCAACCAAAGTCCATACTTTGTTCTCATACATGGATCCCATCTCGGATTTCATGGCCTCAAGCCATTTTGCGGAATCTGGGCTCACCATCGCTTCTTCATAGTTCGTAGGTTCGTCCTGGTCCAGTAACATAACCTCCAGAACAGGATTACCGTACCACTCTGGTGCGGATCTTAATCTGGTTGACCTACGAGGTTCAGTAATAACTTGATCTGAAGTTTCATGATCATTATCATTAACTTCCTCACTAATTGGTGTAGGTGTCGCAGAAACTGATTTCTTTGATGATCTACTTTCCAATAAGGGAGCAGGTACAGTTACCTCATCAAGTTCTACTTTCCTCCCACTCACTTCTTTCGAGAGAAACTCCTTCTCTAGAAAGGATCCATTCTTAGCAACGAATGTCTTGCCTTTGGATCTGTGATAGAAGGTGTACCCAAAAGTCTCCTTTGGGTATCCTATGAAGACACATTTCTCCGATTTAGGTTCGAGCTTATCAGGTTGAAGTTTCTTCACATAAGCATCGCAACCCCAAACTTTAAGATACGACAACATTGGTTTCTTGCCAAACCATAGTTCATAAGGTGTCGTTTCAACGGATTTTGATGGTGCCCTATTTAGAGTGAATGCAGCCGTCTCTAAAGCATAACCCCAAAATGATAGCGGTTAATCAGTAAGAGACATCATAGATCGCACCATATCTAGTAAAGTACGATTACGACGTTCGGACACACCATTACGCTGTGGTGTTCCGGGTGGCGTGAGTTGCGAAACTATTCCGCATTGTTTCAAATGAAGACCAAACTCATAACTCAAATATTCTCCTCCACGATCAGATCGTAGAAATTTTATTTTCTTGTTACGATGATTTTCAACTTCACTCTGAAATTCTTTGAACTTTTCAAATGTTTCAGACTTATGTTTCATTAAGTAGATATACCCATATCTGCTCAAATCATCTGTGAAGGTGAGAAAATAACGATATCCGCCACGAGCCTCAATATTCATCAGACCACATACATCTGTATGTATGATTTCCAATAAATCTATTGCTCTCTCCATAGTTCCGGAGAACGGTGTTTTAGTCATCTTGCCCATGAGGCACGGTTCGCAAGTACCAAGTGATTCATAATCAAGTGATTCCAAAAGTCCATCAGTATGGAGTTTCTTCATGCGCTTTACACCGATATGACCTAAACGGCAGTGCCACAAATAAGTTGCACTATCATTATCAACTCTGCATCTTTTGGCTTCGACATTATGAATATGTGTATCACTACTATCGAGATTCAACAAAAATAGACCACTCTTCAAGGGTGCATGACCATAAAAGATATTACTCATATAAATAGAACAACCATTATTCTCTGATTTAAATGAATAACCGTCTCGCATTAAACAAGATCCAGATATAATGTCCATGCTTAACGCTGGCACCAAATAACAATTATTTAGGTCTAAAACTAATCCCGAAGGTAGATGTAGAGGTAGCGTGCCGACCGCGATCACATCGACTTTGGAACCATTTCCCACGCGCATCGTCACCTCGTCCTTAGCCAATCTTCGCTTAATCCATAGCCCCTGTTTCGAGTTGCAAATATTAGCAACAGAACCAGTATCAAATACCCAGGTGCTACTGCGAGCATTAGTAAGGTACACATCAATAACATGTATATCACATATACCTTTGTTAACCTTGCCATCCTTCTTATCCGCCAAATACTTGGGGCAGTTCCGCTTCCAGTGACCAGTCTGCTTGCAGTAGAAGCACTCAGTTTTAGGCTTAGGTCCAGACTTGGGTTTCTTCTACTGAATAGCAACTTGCTTGCTGTTCTTCTTGAAATTCCCCTTCTTCTACCCTTTGCCCTTTTTCTTGAAACTAGTGGTCTTATTGACCATCAACACTTGATGCTCCTTTTTGATTTCTACCTCCGCTGCCTTTAGCATCGCGAAGAGCTCGGGAATTGTCTTATTCATCCCTTGCATGTTATAGTTCATCATGAAGCTCTTGTAGCTTGGTGGCAGTGATTGAAGAATTTTTTCAATGACGCTATCATCCGGAAGATTAACTCCCAATTGAATCAAGTGATTATTATACCCAGACATTTTGAGTATATGCTCACTGACAGAACTATTCTCTTCCATCTTGCAGCTGTAGAACTTATTGGAGACTTCATATCTCTCAATCCAGGCATTTGCTTGACATATTAACTTCAACTCCTGGAACATCTCATATGCTCCATGACGTTCAAAACATCATTGAAGACCCGGTTCTAAGCCGTAAAGCATGGCACACTGAACTATCGAGTAGTCATCAGCTTTGCTCTGCCAGACGTTCATAACTTCTGGTGTTGCTCTTGCAGCAGGCCTGACACCCAGCGGTGCTTCCAGGACGTAATTCTTCTGTGCAGCAATGAGGATAATCCTAAAGTTACGGACCCAGTCCGTGTAATTGCTACCATCATCTTTCAACTTTGCTTTCTCAAGGAACGCATTAAAATTCAACGGAACAACAGCACGGGCCATCTATCTACAATTAACATAGACAAGCAAGATACTATCAGGTACTAAGTTCATGATAAATTCAAGTTCAATTAATCATATTACTTTAAGAACTCCCACTTAGATAGACATCCCTCTAATCCTCTAAGTGACCACGTGATCCATATCAACTAAACCATGTCCGATCATCACGTGAGATGGAGTAGTTTCAATGGTGAACATCACTATGTTGATCATATCTACTATATGATTCACGCTCGACCTTTCGGTCTCCGTGGTCCGAGGCCATATCTGCATATGCTAGGCTCGTCAAGTTTAACCTGAGTATTCCGCGTGTGCAACTGTTTTGCACCCGTTATATTTGAACGTAGAGCCTATCACACCCGATCATCACGTGGTGTCTCAGCACGAAGAACTTTTGCAACGGTGCATACTCAGGGAGAACACTTTTATCTTGAAATTTTAGTGAGAGATCATCTTATAATGCTACCATCAATCAAAGCAAGATAAGATGCATAAAAGATAAACATCACATGCAATCAATATAAGTGATATGATATGGCCATCATCATCTTGTGCTTGTGATCTCCATCTCCGAAGCACCGTCATGATCAGCATCGTCACCGGCGCGACACCTTGATCTCCATCGTAGCATCGTTGTCGTCTCGCCAACTATTGCTTTTATGACTATCGCTACCACTTAGTGATAAAGTAAAACAATTACATGGCGATTGCATTTCATACAATAAAGCGACAACCATATGGCTCCTGCCAGTTGCCGATAACTCGGTTACAAAACATGATCATCTCATACAATAAAATACAACATCATGTCTTGACCATATCACATCACAACATGCCCTGCAAAAACAAGTTAGACGTCCTCTACTTTGTTGTTGCAAGTTTTACGTGGCTGCTACGGGCTTAGCAAGAACCGTTCTTACCTACGCATCAAAACCACAACGATAGTTTGTCAAGTTGGTGTTGTTTTAACCTTCGCAAGGACCGGGCGTAGCCACACTCGGTTCAACTAAAGTGAGAGAGACAGACACCCGCCAGTCACCTTTAAGCAACGAGTGCTCGCAACGGTGAAACCAGTCTCGCGTAAGCGTACGCGTAATGTCGGTCCGGGCCGCTTCATCTCACAATACCGCCGAACCAAAGTATGACATGCTGGTAAGCAGTATGACTTATATCGCCCACAACTCACTTCTGTTCTACTCGTGCATAACATCAACGCATAAAACCAGGCTCTAATACCACTGTTGGGGAACGTAGTAATTTCAAAAAAATTCTACGCACACGCAAGATCATGGTGATGCATAGCAACGAGAGGGGAGAGTATTGTCCACGTACCCTCGTAGACCGATAGCGGAAGCGTTTAACACAACGCAGTTGATGTAGTCGTACGTCTTCACGATCCGACCGATCAAGTACCGAACGCACGGCACCTCCGAGTTCAGCACACGTTCAGCTCGATGACGTCCCTCGAACTGCGATCCAGCCGAGTGTTGAGGGAGAGTTTCGTCAGCACGACGGCGTGGTGATGATGATGATGTTCTACCGACGCAGGGCTTCGCCTAAGCACCGCTACGATATTATCGAGGTGTAATATGGTGGAGGGGGGCACCGCACACGGCTAAAAGATCGTTGATAAATTGTGTGTCTAGAGGTGCCCCTGCCCCCGTATATAAAGGTGCAAGGGGGAGGCCGCCGGCCAAGGGAGGAGAGGCGCGCCAGGAGGAGTCCTACTCCTACCGGGAGTAGGACTCCCCCCCTTTCCATGTTGGACTAGGAGAGGAAGGGGGAAAAGGTGGAGGGGAGGAAGGAAGGGGGGGCGCCGCCCCCCTCTCCTTGTCCTATTCGGACTGGGGGGAGGGGCGCGCGTCCCTGCCCTGGCCTCCTCTCCTCTCTTCTACCTAGGCCCAATAAGGCCCATTAAGTTACCGGGGGGTTCCGGTAACCTCCCGGTACTCCAGAAAAATCCCGATTTCACCCGGAACACTTCCGATGTCCAAACATAGGCTTCCAATATATCAATCTTTATGTCTCGACCATTTCGAGACTCCTCGTCATGTCCGTGATCACATCCGGGACTCCAAACAACCTTCGGTACATCAAAACATATAAACTCATAATATAACTGTCATCGTAACGTTAAGCGTGCGGACCCTACGGGCTCGAGAACTATGTAGACATGACCGAGACACCTCTCCGGTCAATAACCAACAGCGGAACCTGGATGCTCATATTGGTTCCCACATATTCTTCGAAGATCTTTATCGGTCAGACCGCATAACAACATACGTTGTTCCCTTTGTCATCGGTATGTTACTTGCCCGAGATTCGATCGTCGGTATCTCGATACCTAGTTCAATCTCGTTACCGGCAAGTCTCTTTACTCGTTCCGTAATACATCATCCCGCAACTAACTCATTAGTCACAATGCTTGCAAGGCTTATAGTGATGTGTATTTCTGAGTGGGCCCAAAGATACCTCTCCGACAATCGGAGTGACAAATCCTAATCTCGAAATACGCCAACCCAACAAGTACCTTTGGAGACACCTGTAGAGCACCTTTATAATCACCCAGTTACGTTGTGACGTTTGGTAGCACACAAAGTGTTCCTCCGGTAAGCGGGAGTTGCATAATCTCATAGTCATAGGAACATGTATAAGTCATGAAGAAAGCAATAGCAACATTCTAAACGATCGAGTGCTAAGCTAACGGAATGGGTCAAGTCAATCACATCATTCTCCTAATGATGTGATCCCGTTAATCAAATGAAAACTCATGTCTATGGCTAGGAAACATAACCATCTTTGATCAACGAGCTAGTCAAGTAGAGGCATACTAGTGACACTCTGTTTGTCTATGTATTCACACATGTATTATGTTTCCGGTTAATACAATTCTAGCATGAATAATAAACATTTATCATGATATAAGGAAATAAATAATAACTTTATTATTGCCTCTAGGGCATGTTTCCTTCAATTCCAAGCCAAGGATTTCATCAGATCGGTTCTGGAGCTATCAGCAGCGCAGTTATTATTCTTGTGTTCTTTATGACCAAGGGCGCATCTTTCCACATATGCGTCTAGACTGTGAAGCCATTGCTGGATTGCCATGCCTATAAGAAGCCCTTGACTGCTTCCGTGATGCTGGACTGCTAGAATTTGTCACTGATAAGGAGCATTGGAATGAAGAGCTTCTGCTACAATTTTATGCTACCCTCCACATTCGCGGCTACAACAGGGATCGGAAGACTTGGGTCCTTGAGTGGATGACAGGCAATGTCCATCATGAAGCCAAAGCTCTTGATATCATTGAGCTAACTGGCCTGCCCACTCCAGGAGAACTATTCGAGCCTGGTTGTCAGCTTCACCGCAATGCATTGGAGAGCATCTTTCAGAAGCCAGAGCCCAACATGAGCCAAATGCTGAGCATGATGAAGCCTCTGCCTCGCGATGCTGAATACCCAAGAGAATTCTTTGTTGAAGACCTAGAGTATCTGCCCCGCACGATCTATCATATCATAAGGCGAACTCTATGGCCCATCAAAGGACATTCTTCTGCAGCGAAGCTTGAAGGAGCAATGAAGACTTTGGTCTTTTACATCTTCAACTGCATCAGCTTCAATGCTCAAGACTTCTTTATTAGGCAATTGGCTGCATCAGGCCCTGATCTCTTTGGTTTGAAATTCTACGCTCCATGGGTTATGCGCCTTATCAAGCTTCATTCTACTGTCAACTATCAGCCTTCTGCTCGCAACCATCTGATCTTTTTGCCTGAGGTTGATATGTCAGTTGAAGCCATATACCCAGAGCCTACCAAGGAGCCTGTTTGTCTTCACAATGCTGATCATCAAAGCTTCACACAGCCCATTGAAGGAGTCCAGGTAGTCACTCATGTTTATCCTTTGGCTGGCAATACACGCTTACCTCACCGTGCCAATACTGAAGCCACTGAGAGCACAAATTGCGTAAAGGCCTCTGAAGCTCTCTCGTGTTCTCAATAACCGAGAGCTTCTCGTTGCCCTGCATCAGAAACATGATAAGCATCACTACTGGCTGAAGCGGCAGATGCAAAGCCTCTTGATGGATGTCAATCGCATTCGCAACCTTGCCACCAAGAATGCCTTTGTCACTCATGAAACCTGTCGGAGGTCATGTAAGAGTTTGACATTGCTGAGTGCTGAAGCAGATCTTCAAGACGATGGCTTCACCGAAAGATTCAAGTTTGACTCCACTCCTCCAAGGAATGATGTCTTGCGTCGAACTCCCTCTCTTGAAGACTCTGACTATTCCTCCTCAGCGGCAACGGTGAATGCCAGAGTCATAGATGATCAAGATGATGCTACCTCACCACCTCCTACTTCAGCATGTATCGACACTGCACCAATTTCTTCTGCACCGCCAAACCCCGACGCCGACCCTGCATCTTCTCCTACTCGTTCTGGGCACGAGTAGAGGCTCTATGTCTTCAAACCTTTTTGGTCCTTACTGACAAAAGGGGGAGAACCATATGAGTTGATAGTCTTCAAGCGGGTCCATATGGACGGTTGCTTTATATTTTGCCTAGTGTTTACAACTCTCGCTTTTGATACATTTGGTTCTTTGAGTTGTAACACTTAAACTTGATGGTCGTCTGCTACTTGTTTGCTATTCTGTGATGCGATGATAAATTCCGCATGTGCGATGATAAAGTCCGCCCGACGTCATATTGCAGATGTCCATTTTTCATTATGCATGTCATTATCTTCGTTATATCAAATCATGCATGATGAATTGTCTTCATAAGTTGAAGAGGATCTCCACAAGTACAACCTGCCATGTGCATTTGCATTCCAAAAGCAAATTACTTATATGCACATCTTCAGGGGGAGCCTTTTGCTACTTATGAAGACAATACCTTTATCATTTACACTTTCACATACTTTTATCCCCGTTGAAAACTTCAACCAGTTTGTCATCAATCACCAAAAAGGGGGAGATTGTAAGTGCATCTAGTGCCACCCCTAGTTGGTTTTGGAGTATTGACGACAAACCTGGTTGAGGGACTAATGTGTTTGTGAGAATTGTAGGATAACACAGGTAGTAGTCCCTCATTGATTCGGTTTACCTACCGGAGATGACCCCTAAAAATGTATGAAGACATTGAAGACAATGGTGGTATGGGAACATATTCACATTGAAGACTATGACATGAGAAGACATCGCGTGAAGACTATGGAGCGCGAAGACTTAGTTGTTTCGATGTTTCCTTTTCTTCTTTGTTGAGTGATAGGAACCAACGTACTGTTAAGTGGGGTCCAAGTGAACAAAGTCAGAGTGACTGAAGTGATGCTCAACCAAATCCTATGTCATCGAGCGAAGACAATGAGAGCAAATCTTATCCAGAGCTGGATGAGTCAGCTTACTTGTAGCCCAAGTCAAGTTGCCACGTGTGTTTGAAATCTGGCCGTTGGAACACGTGTCAGTTCCTTAGTGACCCAGGGTCATTTCGGACAAATCAGGTTGGGTTGCCTGGTGGCTATAAATAGCCCACCCCCTACACCATAAATTGGTGGCTGCCCAGAGTTAGTGTACGGCTTTTGTCGTTTGAGAGCAACCCAACTCTGAAGCTTTTGAGAGAGAGAGAGAAATCCTTGCGAGGACAAAGCCCAAACACCCAGAGCCAAAGAGTGTTAGGCATCACTGAAGTCTTTCTGTCTGCGTGACCTGAAGACTTGTTACACTTGAGGACTGTGAATCCTCCAGCCGGTTAGGCGTCGCGTTCTGAGCATCCAAGAGTCATTGTGGATCGCCGGTGAACGAAGTCTGTGAAGATTTGGAAGTCTACCTTGAAGACTTACCAGAGTGATTGGGCGAGGACTGGGTGTCCTTAGCTCAAGGGGAATAAGGTGAAGACACAGTCTTCTGAGTTAAATCTCAGCCTCCCTAACCAGACGTACAGTTGTCACAACAACTGAAACTGGTCTAACAAATCCTTGTCCTCACCAAGTGACTGGTTCTACTCTCCCTCTCTTTACTTACAGTTTGTCTTCGTGAAGTCATTATCAACTTGCACTACCTGTTTGACTTCACTGTGTGACTACTATCGTTGTTTGGCTTCATATTATCTTCCATCCCGATCATTACTACCTAGCTTCTATTAGTCTTCACTGGATAGGGTTTCCTCCTGGATCGCCCACGGGAGCGACACGACATGATAGATCTTGCCCGGTCGTTTTGATCTTGCCTCCCTCTCCGTGTTCGTGAGTTTGTTACACATTCTTTTTTTCCGAATAAGTTTGTTGCACATTCATGTGTACTATAATGACGTCCATGTACGTGCAGAGCCAGCAATTTCAATGCTAACACCAGTGGGCGTACATCAAGCATGTACTTTGTACTAGAGCTTTTGTGGAAAAGGTAAATCAATGCCGAACTTGACTTGAGGGTGGAAAACGGTTACACAAGCATGTGTGAATGCACGTCAAGTAACACCTGTGGACGTTACATCATGTACGTACTTGGTACTATTAGCTTGTGTGGAAAAGATAAATCCATTGCCGAACTTAAGGGTGGAAAAGGGTTACCACACAAGCATGCAGGTGTGAATGCCGAATACAATTGGTGTTGAAAAAAACCAGCTGCACGCCGGAATTGAATCAAGCTTTGAAGCATGAGTCTCCACATAGAGTACATTAATTATAATTTTTTTTGGCGCATGCAAGCAAGCCGGGTTCCAGCTAAGTCGACGCCGCTTCGTATGTGCATGCATGACCAGCCCGGTACGTGCGAATGTTTGTGTGTCTGCATGCATTTTTCTCCTTCTTTCCCTAACTACTAGTCCTTCATTTTTCTTCATATATTCGTACTACTATGCGGTAGAGACTAGAGCGACGCATCATGCCGTGAATGACCCGGAGGACTCCATCCACGGGAGACTTTTGATCATCGTGCATGCTTATACAAGAGGAAAATTTTATTCCTACTGATCATCGAGAGCATAGCAGAGGTGAGTGACGTACTCGTACAAACAAGAGCATGCATGTAGACACACAACGGTGCATGCATGCGAGAGATCAGTGGGCTAATGTATATACTTTTTCTTCGAGGGAAGGATAATGTATATACTACTTGGTCGTGGAGATGCATGCTGGTGTGTATTGTGTTTTTTTTTTTTCTGACTGTGAAGTCGAATGCAGATGCATCCAGGATTCCAGGTGTCATGCATGGTCTGTATGATGCTTCAAAACTAACACCAATGGACGCACATCATGTACGTATACTTATTAGTACTATTGGCTTTTGTGGAAAAGATAAATCCATGCCGAACTTCAGCGTGGAAAAAGGTCGCACAAGCATGTGTGAATGCACACTATCTCTTCCCTGTATAAAAGAAGAAAAAAAGCACACTAACTATCTCCGAGTGCTAACAAAATATTTGTAGAAAAGCCAGCAGCACGCCGGAATTGAATCAAGCGTTGAAATAGGAGCGACTACTTTTATGTTATCTCCAGACGAGGAAATGTATATATCGTACATTAATTATAGTTTTTGTCTTGGCGTATGCAAGCAAGCTAATTCGATGCTGCTTCATATCGTGCTTGACCCGCCCCGTACGTGCGAATGTTTGTGTGTCTGCATGCATTTTTCTCCTTCCTTCTTTCCATAAGCTTTGGTCCTTTTTCTTCACAAATGTAGTGTAGAGTGAGAGGGACATCAGGCCGTCAACGACTCGGACTCGATCGACCAGACTTATGGCCATGCTACGCACTTGTACATGAGGAAGACCCTACTGAGCAGGTAAGCACAAAGCGGTGCATGCATGTGAGAACCCAGTGGGATTAAGAGCGTCTACGAAACATCCGTGGATGTGTCCGCGAACACCAACAAGCAAAATAACTCCTCCACAACCATAAAACTCAACTTTATACCACAAATCGATAATACACATGAAAATAAGAACCTATGTACTATGTTTTTTTTAGAAAAGGAGAATTACCCCCAGTCTCTGCATCTGGGTAGTGCATGCAGCAATTTTATTAATTATTCATAAAGACCTTACAAAGTAGTATGTTACGTAGTCTGAAGTCACCATCTTAGTAACAACTGTCGTTACTCCTATCCACCTGATGAAGGGGTGCCGATAGCCCGAGCCTAATACTAAATAGACATCGCACAAATGCCTAACATCTAAAGATAGATGCCCCAACCAAGCCACATACTGGGTTTGGGGCATAAACTGGTCCGACGCATTCTCTGTGTTATTGCCGCCATCCTCCACCAATCCATCTTCAGAGCAGAAACTAATGCACCAACCGTGGCAGGTCTCTCTGTCATCGACGCCACCATGACGCCAGACAACATCCTTCTCCTGCGCGAGTCCATCTCTGCGCATCGGACTCCGAGTCTCCAGAACGGCACGCCGGTGAGATCCGCTGCCATCGATGTGCAAGATGAGGCACCGCTCCACCAAAGAAGCCGTCCTCTGTTCCCTCGAGCCCGTCTGTACCTCCATGAATGATGTCCCCAAGGGGGAAACGACACCAGAGCGCTGCTATCATCCGATCTACTGATCTATGGTTTCCCCCGAATGTAGCAGAGAGTGGCCTTGAACTTCTCCACGGCGATGCCTTCAAGAAGGGAACGACACAGACAACGCCACCTCCGCCAGCCTTGGTAGTAGCCGAAAGCAAGTTTTCACCTAGATCTGTTCGAAGAAACTCCATCTCTCAAGCACGGGCCACCGCGTCCTGCGACGTCCCCGGGAGTGGGATCCCAAGATCTGCCACCACCGGCGCCGCCACAAGGACCCACCACCTAGCCATCATCCATGGCGAAGGGGACAACGCCACCACTGTGTTCAGATCCAAGACCACGCCAACACCTCCGGCCGCCACCAATCACATCGGTGAAGGAGGACAGCCAACGCGCGCGCCCACCACCGCTTAGGGCTGCCGGACGGTGCCCGAGCCCGACCACTCAGAGGAGAACCGATCTGGGGTGCCGCCAGCCCCCGCAGCGCCGTAGGGATCCCATCGGGCCGCCGCCCGAGCGCGCTAGCTCCGCCTCCGTGCCGTACGCCTAGGGGCGCTATCACATCTCAGCCAGAGGATCCTCTCGTGAAGAAAGGAGGAGGGCCCGCCGTCTGCCGTCCGCTGGGCGAGTTTCGCTCGCCGGCCTCCTCCAGCGGCGGCGGAGAAGCAGGAGGGAGGGAGGTCGAGTGCAGCGGTGGCTAGGGCGCCCGAGTGGCCCCCCTAGAGGCGACGCGAGCGAGTCGTGAAAAAGCTCTACTCGTCGTTAGAGATCTCGACGATCTCCATTCCGGGCACCGATAGATGGGCAAGTGCGGAAGCTCCTGCGCTCGTGGAAGCTCTGACACCTCCTCCTCCTCCTGTACCTCCGCCTCTGTGTCCAGTTCGGCGAACAATGCATTCGTCGCTGCCTGTTATTGCCTGATGAACTGGGTGGCCTCGATTTAGGCCTCATTCCGGATGGACTTGAGGATGGCGGTCTGCTTCGCTATCTCCATTGCTACTCCGCCTCCGTGTCCGCCATGGCGAAGCCCGCATGCTCGTCCGGCTCCGCCGCCTCCTCCTATATGGGGGCTCCGGCCTCCGGCTCCTCCTCCGCCTGCTCTAGCTCCTCATCCTCATCCTCCGACGGCTCCGACGAATCTGGAGGAAGGCCAGCGGCGGAAGGAGCAACCCGCCTCGTCTGGATTGGCTCCAACAGCTGCACCCGGCACTCCGGAGTTAGCATGGCGTAGGTGGTGATCCCGCGACTCGGCATCTTAGACGACGGACATAAGTCGAAGTGCCAGCGGCGGAGAGGACAAAGGGGAAGAAGGGCGGGCTAGGGTTCTGCCGCCACCATCTGGCTTAAATAACTGGTTTCCTCCCTCGGGCGGCACGTCGGAGCGACGCCACACTGCGCGGAGCGGAGGAGGCGCCCGTCAGACCAACGGTCTCTCCGTGTCCCTGCATGGGCCCTATCCGTCAGTTGGACGCGACGAGCATGCTCGGGCGCGTCCGGGAATCCCCATATCCACCCCAAATTTGGGCCGGATATGGGAAGTGCCAGTCAACCTGGGCATTTGGGAACTAACCAGGCAGCCGTCCGAGCGTTGGGAGCGGCTATGTGGGTCCAGTTTGTAGATACTCTAACGTGTACAGTACTTGGTCGTGCTGGTATGTGTTGTGTTTTGTTAGTTGGAGTATTAAAAAAATTGGTTATCTGAAGTTGAATGGAGCTGCATGCTCGTGTGTATAATATTTTTCAGAAAAAAATGTGCACAATGCTATAGTCCATGTCAAAAGATCGGTCGATGCTTGCATCGTCAGCTGCCTTGGATCGATATAAAGACACCGTCGGCTGTTTGGCGATGATCCAACTGTGCCCCGTGAGCCTTTAATTTGTGTGCACTCGTGCAGGCCACTGTCCGCACTAACATTTTTGTTGTTGTTGTTGGCTATCCACACTAACATATAAAGGCTGAAATGACAAAAGCGAAGCAGAGCCATAAACAAATTCATCTTTGATAGAACAGCAATGTTTCTCCTTTATGTCATTTTCTGGGTTTTTTTGTAGCTACTCTTGTGACCAGTTACTCTTGAAAAAGAATTCCGAAGCACTAAGCAGTCGATAAAGCAACGAGCTATCAACGACAAGGACGGTTATTAGCTAGACACCTCCGTGATCCGCGTGCACAGACCGGTTTTCTATGTAGAAAAATTTATGCAAGCCACTATGTGTGCGTGACCGCCCACGATCTCCACTCTCCATGGAGAAAATCTACACCTTGCAAGCAGCGTGTCATGACCCATCCTGGCATCCATGTGCATTTGCACGCCCGAATTGAATCAGACTCCAGCGCAGAGTCTGTGAATAAGTCTTGATTGGACCCGCCACGTACGTGTACGTGCATGACCCACCAGTCCCTACATTCATGTGTCTGCAAATGCAATTCTCTCCCTCGTTCCCTACCATTGGTCCACTTTCTTCGCATAAGGAGTTACATGGTGATCGTGGCGAGAGACATCATGCCGTGAATGACTCGGACTCGATCGACCAGCGAATTTTGATCATTGCCCTTCTACATGGGCACATGACACACTTGCTAACAAAAAAGAGCACATGACGCAGATCCTACCGGTGGAGAGTGTAATGTGCATATCATGTGAATGATGTGCAAAGGGGCTAGTGCACCACATGTGAGTGACCAGTGAGAAAAATAATGCATATATACTACTTGATCGTGTTTAAACCTTACAAATTTTTTATGGTTAGCTATACATGCGAGCGTAGTGCCATAGTCCGAGTCAAAAGGTCACATGTAAAGGCCTTGTCGGCTGGCCTAGTTGGCGAAGTTCGTTCGACTGTACAGTGATGAGACTAGAATGTTTATCTTTGATGATGATACTCATATATTACACTCTGGAAGCATAACTACTTTATAAAACAGCTTGACATCAATACCAACTTTTTGTGAATGGATCACTTATTTTGACATTAGTTAGACAAGCTTCAAAGCAGAACTAACTGATCGATCGATAAAGACTGGCGACGAACGGATTAGGCTGCCGGTAGTGGTTAGTATCATAAGTTAAGGTCATGTATATATATAGGGCTAATGCGTTTTTCGAGTCTAAGTTTGACCATATATTAGAGCAATAATATATGACATGCAAGTTACACAAAGTATACCATCAAATTCGTACGTGAAAGAAGCTTTCAGTGATATAATTTTTACATCATAATCTTATATACTATTAATCTTATCAATAGTTAAAGGCAATCCCAATAAAACACATTAGACCCGATATATGGATGGAGATAGTATTATAAATTAGTATCTTAGATGACCTTATTTATTCCCATACAAGACATACATTAGTACAAAATTTCTTATGATACGGTGTATAGTGATATGATACTCAATCCTCTTTTTCTTTATTTAATTTTATGTCACCTTATCAAAATGTCTAGTTGGCATTCATGATACTAGATATGATACTACAATTATGGGCAGCCTTTACAAGCACGAGGTTGGACTAGCAAAGACGCACGTGCTGGCTCCAACCGAGCTGGCAACACCAACAAACATGGGAGGTCAGACCATTGGAAGACTAGCAGCCATTATTACCACAGACACCAGTGCAGAAAACGCTACTAAATAATAGAATTATATTTTTACATGTTTGTTTGATATTAAAAAAGGTCAGTGTGTATTTACAAAATATTCAGGGTGCGTTTGTTTGCAAAGTATTTTTGCGGTTTTTTGGAAATACCATGGTTTCTGAAAAAACGTTGGTATTAAATACTTTGAGATGTTTGGATGAAGCAAAAACAGAGGTTTTGTAAACCGGAGTATTCCAAAAACTATGGTTTTTTTGCTGTTTCTAAAAAAGAGGCCCGGACCTCTTTTTTCTAAACAGAACGGAGAGAGAGCATCCAAGAGACGCAGTTGAGGTTGCTGTCTACGTCAGATAGGATCAGATGCATGCGGTTGATTTAATGAACATAAGTTGGGACACGATCTTGATCAATTCGTGTGCCTTCTGGTTAAATTAATCAAGCGATTTAAGGCTGGCTGATCACTCTGTTAATATTTGCTAGATTAGGTGACGTTCATATACTTCCCAGAAGTGCAGGAGGCAGAGATAGACAGGCAAATGATAAGTCAGTCTGACACAGATCATAGCATTTAGTTGGGCATTGGTAGACGCTAATTAGCCCTGCCGTGTAGCTAGGTTAGTTTCAGCTTTCATTCAGGGGTAACTATCGTCAAAACTATAGTAAAATTGCATCTGCCAAACACATGGGCAGTTTTGGTAAAACTGAGAAAAACATGGTTTCAAGAAACTGCAGTTTTCCATGCCCACACATCAGAATACTGTGGTTTTCAATTACCATGGTTTTTGAAAAACTATGTGGCCTTGTATATTACAAAAACATCATCATGTATATGAAAATAATGCATCATATATTTCAGTGTATAGTTTTAAAATGTTCAGCATATATTTAAAAAAGTTTACCATGTATTACAAAAATGTTCATTTAATATTAAAAATGTTCATAGTATATTAAAAATGATCACCGTCTGTTGAGAAAATGTTTATTATATAGGGAACTATAAAAAAGGAGAAATGCAAAAGAATGAAAACCAGAAAAAAAAACAAAAGGAATCGGAAAAAGAAAAGTAAAGTAAAATTTACCTAACCAGAATAAACCAAAAATAAAAACTACATTCCCAAATATACGATGAATATTTTTAAAAAGTTGAGGGCATCAACTATTTGAATATTCAATATGTTTCACCAGGGGACACGGGAAATCATTCAATCCTTCCATCTTGCTATAAGCGAAATATAGTTCTCACGCCATTACATATCGCCCTCCCCCATGCTTGCGCTGGCCGACGTGTTCGTGTGCCCACGCAGCCATGCAACTGCAGCCACAGCTGCGTGCGGGCATGCTTCAGACTTCGCTTGCCAGACAGCCGCTTGCGGGCATGCCACTGGCTGCTGGCCGCCGCGTGCTAGCTAGCCTCGTGCCAGCGTGCCGCTGGCTGCGTGCGTGCTCTAGGAGGTGGCAAAATTTTGTGTTTTGACCATTTTCTGAAACTAAATCAAGATCTGACCCTAATTTGAAAAAAAATCGAGATCTGACCCTTTTGCTACCGCCAGGGTCCATGGCGGTAGGGTGTAACAGCCTACCGCCAAGTTCCGTGACAGTAGGACTTTAAGTATTGAACACAGCGCGTGCTCGTGCCTACCACCGAGTACCTTGGCAGTAGGGTTGTACAGCTACCGCCAACCTGTTTGGTGGTAGGATTGTTTCCTACCGCCAAGGTCCCTGGCGGTAGGCTATTACACCCTACCGCCATGGACCCTGGTGGCAGCAAAAGGGTCAGATCTCGAAAAAAAAATCAGACTAGGGTCAGATCTTGATTTAGTTTAACAAAAGGGTCAAAATCGAAAATTTAGCCCTAGGAGGTCGCACACAAGGTACTCGCTGAAATGCCTGAAAAGATGGGGAGGATAATTTAAGAGGTGAATTTATTTGGCCCAAGATATAAGGAGTTAAAATTGGACCGCGCGTGTCCGTGGGCAAGGGGCCAAATTAGTGATGCCCAGTTGTAGATGCTCTCAGAGCATCTCCAACGGCAACCCGCAAAGAAACTCCCGCATCCATCCGGGGACAGGGGGAACCAGTACACGGACACGAATGTGGGAGGTCGACATCCAAACCTAGCCGCATAAATTTTCACAACAACTCAAACAAACCGAATGGAATCCGTGCAAACACGACGAATTTTGATATAAACACAACATATTTCATTGAAAGTAGGATAATTTGTACATAAAACATGACGATATTTCGTCCCGTGAACTAAAAACCTAAAACTAAAACTGTAGACTATCCTATACTTCACGGTAACCGCGTAGCCAATGCCGGGCTGGCTAGCTTCTCCTTCTTCGTCATTGTCACCTGCCCCGTCGTAGGATTCGTCGCCGTCGGGCTTGGGGCGGCGGAAGGTGGTGGTGTCGCAGCATGGCTTTCTGACGGTCGCGTGATGCTCGCGGATGATCCTCTCCGCCTCGTCCTGCGCAGTGCGGCCGCGGCCACCGAGGACACGGGCTGGGGTAGGGGGCGTCGGTCATCAGAGGGGGCATCGGTATCAGCAATGGACCATTCCTCGCCGTACCTGGCCATCTCCCCGCCGAGGCGGTGGAGACGGTGCTTGGCCGTCTCCGACGTTGTCACAGAGCGGTCCAGTGCCTAGATGTACACCAGGTCTGGGTCCGCCGCAATGTGTCGCGGCGGGACGTCAGAGTCCGCGAACTGGGATCGGCGTGCGGTACGTCGTATTCCTGCTGGCGCTGCTCTTGGTCGATGTACTCCTGCACCTTCATGGTGCTCCGGGACGATGATGATGACGATGAGCCGCCACGGAGGTAGTGCAGAAAGCGCCCGCGCGCCTTGGGCACAGGGGCGTGGCGAGCGACGTGCTAGGGCGGCGGCGAGAGCCGCTCTTCCATTACGCGGTGTCCGGTTTGGACGCCATTGCTGCGCGGTGACGGAGAGCATGGAGGGGATGCCGGCTCCAGCTTCATGGGGAGGAGCACCCCGGTGGCGTAGCCGGGCCGTTGGTGTGGACGACGGAGCGACGGACCATCAGCTCCATCTGCTCTTCAAACTTCACATCGGTGTCGGCGTAGACTTGGCCAGACACTGCGGGAGCGGACTGCGGCTGCGACAGATACGGGTCCTCCTCGTCGCCGGAGAAGATGGCGATCTCTACCCGCGTTGAGTTGCCGCCAGCCGACGAGGACGACAGCCCTAGAGTCCGAGAGCGGCGTCGCCACTAGCTGCCAGATCCCGAACCAGAAGTGCTTGCCGGCGCCGATGCCCAGTACTCGCCTATCGCCGGAGATGTGGAGGGGGTGCGACCAGGAGGAGGAGGAGAAGGAGGAGGATGCGATGTGGAAGGCGTCAACGCGCATCTTAAATAGCCACGACCAGGCCATGCGAAGGGCCGGTCAGCTGCTTCTATTGGGGAACGTAGTAATTCAAAAAATTTCCTACGATCACACAAGATCTATCTAGGAGATGCATAGTAACGAGAGGGGAGAGTGTGTCCACGTACCTTCGTAGACCGAAAGCAGAAGCATTATGTTAACGCGGTTGATGTATTCGAACGTGTTCATGATCCAACTGATCCAAGTACCGAACATACGGCACCCTTGTGTTCAGCACACGTTCAGCTCGATGACGTCCCTCGAGCTCTTGATCCAGTAGAGGGTTGAGGGAGAGTTTTGTCAACACGACGGCGTGGTGACGGTGTTGATGATGTGTTCTGCGCAGGGCTTCGCCTAAGCACTACGACAATATGGCCGAGGTGGTAAACTATGGAAGGGGGGGGGGCACGGCACATGGCTAAGAAACAATTGATGTGCCTTTGGGGTGCCCCCGCCCCCGTATATAAAGGAGGAGAGGGAGGAGGCCGGCGGCCATGAGGGGGCGCGCCAAGGGGGAGTCCAACTAGGATTCCCAATCCTAGTTGGATTCCCTTTCCTATTTCGAGAGTGGGAAGGAGGGAAGGAGAGGGACAGGGAGAGGAAAGAGGGGGCCGCACTCCCTCCACTTAGTCCAATTCGGACTCCCTTGGGGGGGGGGGGGCGCCACCCTGTGGGCTGCCCTCTCCTACTCCCTTATGGCCCATAACTTCCTCAGGGGGGTTCGGGTAACCCCTCGGTTCCCTGATAAATATCCCAAACATCCCGAAACCTTTCCGGTGTCTGAATTGAAGGAAATACGCCCTAGACGCAATGATAAAGTTATTATTTATTTCCTTATTTCATGATAAATGTTTATTATTCATGCTAGAATTGTATTAACCGGAAACTTAGTACATGTGTGAATACATAGACAAAACAAAGTGTCCCTAGTATGCCTCTACTTGACTAGCTCGTTTATCAAAGATGGTTATGTTTCCTAACCATAGACATGTGTTGTCATTTGATGAATGAGATCACAACATTAGGAGAATGATGTGATGGACAAGACCCGTTCGTTAGCTTAGCATTATGATCGTTACAGTTTCATTGCTACTGCTTTCTTCATGACTTATACATGTTCCTCAGACTATGAGATTATGCAACTCCCGAATACCGGAGGAACACTTTGTGTGCTATCAAACGTCACAACGTAAATGGGTCATTATAAAGATGCTCTACAGGTGTCTCCAAAGGTATTTGTTCAGTTGGCATTGATCGAGATTAGGATTTGTCACTCCGTGTTTCGGAGAGGTATCTCTGGGCCCTCTCGGTAATGCTCATCACTATAAGCCTTGCAAGCAATGTGACTAATGAGTTAGTTGCGGGATGAAGTATTACGGAATGAGTAAAGAAACTTGCTGGTAACGAGATTGAACTAGGTATGATGATACCGACGATCGAATCTCGGGCAAGTAACATACCGATGACAAAGGGAACAACGTATGTTGTTATGTGGTTTGACCGATAAAGATCTTTGTAGAATATGTAGGAGCCAATATGAGCATCGAGGTTCCGCTATTGGTTATTGACCGGAGATGTGTCTCGGTCATGTCTACATAGTTCTTGAACCCATAGGGTCCGCACGCTTAACGTTCGATGACGATTTGTATTATGAGTTATGGGTTTTGATGACCGAAGTTTGTTCGGAGTCCCGGATGAGATCACGGACATGACGAGGAGTCTCAAAATAGTTGAGACATAAATATTGATATATTGGACCATGTTAATCGGACACCGGAAGTGTTCCGGATGGTTTCGGGTAAAAACGGAGTGCCGGAGGGGTTACCGGAACCCCCCGGGGAAGCAATGGGCCATCATGGGCCATAGGGGGGGAGAGAGAGGACAGCCCACATTGGGGAGGCGCCCTCCCCATGGGGAGTCCGAATAGGACTAGGGGAGGGGGCGCGACCCCCCTTTCCCTCTCCCTCTCCCTCTCCCTTCCTTCCCCCTTCCACCAAGTGGAATCCTAATAGGACTTGGAGTCCTAGTAGGACTCCCTCTCCTTGGGCGCGCCCCTAGGGCCGGCTGGCCTCCTCCTCCCTCCTTTATATACGGGGGCAAGGGGGCACCCTAGAACACACAAGTAGATATTTTAGCCGTGTGCGGTGCCCCCCTCCAAAGTTACACACCTCGATCATATCACCGTAGTGCTTAGGTGAAGCCCTGCGCCGGTAACATCATCATCACCGTCGCCACGCCGCCGTGCTGACGGAACTCACCCTCGTCCTCAACTGTATCAAGAGCATGAGGGACGTCATCGAGCTGAACGTGTGCTGAACGCGGAGGTGCCGTACGTTCGGTACTTGGATCGGTTGGATCGCAAAGAAGTTCGACTACATCAACCACGTTACTAAACACTTCCGCTTTCGGTCTACGAGGGTACGTGGACACACTCTCCCCTCTTGTTGCTATGCATCTCCTAGATAGATCTTGCGTGACCGTAGGATTTTTTTTGAAATTACTGCGTTCCCCAACAGTGGCATCCGAGCCAGGTCTATGCGTAAATGTTATATGCACGAGTAGCACACAAAGAGTTGTGGGCGATAATAGTAATACTGCGTACCAGCAACGTCTTACTTTGATTCGGCGGTATTGTTGGATGAGACCGGTTCTCAGGAGACCGGTTCTACCGACGTGCTTCGCACACAGGTGGCTAGCAGGTGTCTGTTTCTCCAATTTTAGTTGAATCGAGTTTGACTACGCCCGGTCCTTGTTGAAGGTTAAAACAGCACACTTGACGAAAAATCGTTGTGGTTTCGATGCGTAGGAAAGAACGGTTCTTGCTAGAAGCCCGTAGCAGCCATGTAAAACTTGCAACAACAAAGTAGAGGACGTCTAACTTGTTTTTGCAGGGCTTGTTGTGATGTGATATGGTCAAGACATGATGTGATATAAATTGTTATATGAGATGATCATGTTTTGTAACACAGTTATCGGCAACTGGCAAGAGCCATATGGTTGTCGCTTTATTGTATGCAATGCAATCGCCATGTAATTGTTTTACTTTATCACTAAGCGGTAGCGATAGTTGTAGAAGCAATAGTTGGCGAAACGACAACGATGCTACGATGGAGATCAAGGTGTCGCGCCGGTGACGATGGAGATCATGACGATGCTTCGGTGATGTGGAGATCATGAGCACAAGATGATGACGGCCATATCATGTCACATATTTTGATTGCATGTGATGTTTATCTTTTATGCATCTTATTTCGCTTAGTACGACGGTAGCATTATAAGATGATCCCTTACTAAATTTCAAGGTATAAGTGTTCTCCCTGAGGATGCACCGTTGCTACAGTTCGTCATGCCGAGACACCACGTGATCATCGGGTGCGATAAGCTCTACGTTCACATACAACGGGTGCAAGCCAGTTTTGCACACGCAGAATACTCGGGTTGAACTTGACGAGCCTAGCATATGCAGATATGGCCTCGGAACACTGAGACCGATAGGTCGAGCGTGAATCATATAGTAAATATAATCAACATAGTGATGTTCACCATTGAAAAGTACTCCATCTCACGTGATGATCGGACATGGTTTAGTTGAAATGGATCACGTGATCGCTTAGATGACTAGAGCGATGTCTATCTGAGTGGGAGTTCTTAAGTAATATGATTAATTGAACTTAAATTTATCATGATCTTAGTCCTGATAGTTATTTTGCAGGTCTATGTTATTGTAGATCAATGGCCCGTGCTACCGTTCCTTTGAATTTTAATGCATTCCTAGAGAAAGCTAAGTTGAAAGATGATGGTAGAAACTACACGGACTGGGTCCGTAACTTGAGGATTATCCTCATTGCCGCACAGAAGAATTACGTCCTGGAAGCACCGCTAGGTGCTAGGCCTGCTGCAGACGCTACTGATGACGTTAAGAATGTCTGGCAGAGCAAAGCTGATGACTACTCGATAGTTTAGTGTGCCATGCTTTATGGCTTAGAATCGGGACTTCAAAGACGTTTTGAACGTCATGGAGCATATGAGATGTTCCAAGAGTTGAAGTTAATATGTCAAGCAAATGCCTGAGTTGAGAGATATGAAGTCTCCAACAAGTTCTATAGTTGCAAAATGGAGGAGAATAGTTCTGTCAGTGAACACATACTCAGAATGTCTGGGTACCATAACCACTTGACTCAGCTGGGAATTAATCTTCCTGATGATAGTGTCATTGACAGAGTTCTTCAATCACTGCCACCAAGCTATAAAGGCTTCGTGATGAACTATAATATGCAAGGGATGAACAAGACAATTCTCGAGCTCTTCGCAATGCTAAAGGCTGCGGAGGTAGAAATCAAAAAGGAGCATCCAGTGTTGATGGTCAACAAGACCACTAGTTTCAAGAAAAAGGGCAAAGGAAAGAAGGGGAACTTCAAGAAGAACGGCAAGAAAGTTGCTGCTCAGGAGAAGAAACCCAAGTCTGGACCTAAGCCTGAAACTGAGTGCTTCTACTGCAAAGGGACTGGTCACTGGAAGCGGAACTGCCCCAAATATTTGGCGGATAAGAAGGATGGCAAAGTGAAAGGTATATTTCATATACATGTTATTGATGTGTACCTTACTAATGCTCCTAGTAGCGCTTGGGTATTTGATACTGGTTCTATTTCACATATTTGCAACTCGAAACAGGGGCTACGGATTAAACTAAGATTGGCTAAGGACGAGGTGACGATGCGCGTGGGAAATGGTTCCAAAGTCGATGTGATCGCCGTCGGCACGCTACCTCTACATCTACCGTCGGGATTAGTTTTAGACCTAAATAATTGTTATTTGGTGCTAGCGTTGAGCATGAATATTATATCTGGATCTTGTTTGATGCGAAACGGTTATTCATTTAAATCAGAGAATAATGGTTGTTCTATTTATATGAGTAATATGTTTTATGGTCATGCACCCTTGATGAGTGGTCTATTCTTGTTGAATCTTGATCGTGATGATACACATGTTCATAATATTGAAACCAAAA
Source organism: Triticum aestivum (assembly GCF_018294505.1). Taxonomy (NCBI): domain Eukaryota; kingdom Viridiplantae; phylum Streptophyta; class Magnoliopsida; order Poales; family Poaceae; genus Triticum; species Triticum aestivum. The sequence continues at coordinate 485,260,352 of NC_057796.1, forward strand.
GATGTAAAGTTGATAATGATAGTGCAACTTATTTGTGGCACTGGCGTTTAGGTCATATCAGTATAAAGCGCATGAAGAAACTCCATGCAGATGAGCTTTTGGAATCACTTGATTATGAATCACGTGGTGCTTGCGAACCGTGCCTCATGGGCAAGATGACTAAAACTCCGTTCTCCGGAATAATGGAATGAGCCACTGACTCATTGGAAATAATACATACCGATGGATCTGGTCCAATGAATGTTGAGGCTCGTGGCGGGTATCGTTATTTTCTTACCTTCACAGATGATTTGAGCAGATATGGTTATATCTACTTAATGAAGCATAAGTCTGAAACATTTGAAAAGTTCAAAGAATTTCAGAGTGAAGTGGAAAATCATCATAACAAGAAAATAAAGTTTCTACGATCTGATCGTGGAGGTGAATATTTGAGTTACGAGTTTGGTCTTCATTCGAAACAATGTGGAATAGTTTCACAACTTACGCCACCTGGAACACCACAGCGAAATGGTGTGTCCGAACGTCGTAACCGTACTTTATTGGATATGGTGTGATATATGATGTCTCTTACTGATTTATCGCTATTGTTTTGGGGTTATGCTTTAGAGACGGCTGCATTCACTTTAATTAGGGCACCATCAAAATCCATTGAGACGACGCCTTATGAACTGTGGTTTAGCAAGAAACCAAAGTTGTCGTTTCTTAAAGTCAGGGGCTGCGATATTTATGTGAAAAAGCTTCAACCTGATAAGCTCGAACCCAAATCGGAGAAGTGCATCTTCATAGGATACCCAAAGGAAACTATTGGGTACACCTGTTGGGGAACGTAGTATTTCAAATTTTTTTGCCTACGATCACGCAAGATCTATCTAGGAGAAGCATAGCAACGAGCGGGGAGAGTGTGTCCACGTACCCTCGTAGACCGAAAGCGGAAGCGTTTAGTAATGCGGTTGATGTAGTCGAACGTCTTCGCGATCAAACCGATCAAGTACCGAAAGCACGGCACCTCCGCGATCTGCACACATACAGGTCGGTGACGTCCCTCGAACTCTTGATCCAGCTGAGACCGAGGGAGAGTTTTGTCAGCACGACGGCGTGGTGACGGTGATGATGAAGTTATCGGCGCAGGGCTTCGCCTAAGCACAACGACGATATGACCGAGGTGTGTTTCTATGGAGGGGGGCACCGCACACGGCTAAGAGAAACTTTGGTGTGTCTTTGGGGTGCCCCCTCCCACGTATACAAAGGGGGGAGGGAGGAGGAGGCCGGCCAAGGGGAGGAGGCGCGCCAGGGGGGGGGGGCAATCCTACTCCAAGTAGGATTCGACCCCCCTTTCCTATTCCAACAAGGAGAAGGGGGAAGGAGAGCGAGAAGACAAGGAAAGGGGGGCCGACCCCCCTAGTCCAATTCGGTTTGGGCTAGGGGGGCGCGCGCCACCTCTTGGCCTTCCTCCTCTCTTCCACTACTAGGCCCATGAGGCCCAATAACCCCCCGGGGGGTTCCGGTAACCCCCCGGTACTCCGGAAAATACCCGTTACACCTCGAAACTATTCTGGTGTCCGAATATAACCTTCCAATATATCAATCTTCATGTCTAGACCATTTCGAGAATCCTCATCATGTCTGTGATCTCATCCGAGGCTTCGAACTACCTTCGGTACATCAAAACACATAAACTCATAATACCGATCGTCATCGAACGTTAAGCGTGCAGACCCTACGGGTTCGAGAACTATGTAGACATGACCGAGACTCATCTCTGGTCAATAACCAATAGCGGAACCTGGATGCTCATATTGGCTCCCACATATTCTACGAAGATCTTTATCGGTCAAACCGCATAACAACATACGTTGTTCCCTTTGTCATCGGTATGTTACTTGCCCGAGATTCGATCGTCGGTATCACTATACCTAGTTCAATCTCGTTACTGGCAAGTCTCTTTGCTCGTTCCGTAATGCATCATCCCGCAACTAACTCATTAGTCACATTGCTTGCAAGGCTTATAGTGATGAGCATTACCGAGAGGGCCCAGAGATACCTCTCCGATACACAGAGTGACAAATCCTAATCTCGATCTATGCCAACTCAACAAACACCATCGGAGACACTTGTAGATCATCTTTATAATCAGCCAGTTACGTTGTGATGTTTGATAACACACTAAGTGTTCCTCCGGTATTCGGGAGTTGCATAATCTCATAGTCATAGGAACATGTACAAGTCGTGAAGAAAGAAATAGAAATAAAACTTAACGATCATTATGCTACGCTAACAAATGGGTCTTGTCCATCACATCACTACTAGGAAAAGGCCTGCTAGTGGCACACCAGTTTTGCCTACTAATGGCGCACTACTGGTGCGCCACTAGCACCACGCCATTAGAATTAAATACTAATGGCGCACCCCTGGTGCGCCATTAGTATCTGGTATACTAATGGGGCACCACGGAGTGCGCCATTAGTATAGCCCACCTTGCGCCATTAGGATGCCTCGCAGGGGCCATATTTACCCATGTGCCTTGGCATACTAATGGCGCACTAGGGGGTGATGCGCCATTAGTGTCCTTTCTGCAGTGCGCCATTAGTGTGCTGAGTGGTGCGCCATTAGTATGAATATTAGGGATTTTTTTCTTTTCTGATATTTGCACAGGTTACAAAACATATTACTGCACATAATATAGAGAGCACAACATATAAACAGCAGATTTATCGAATACAATAGAAGATTAGTCTCCGAATACAATTCATCATATTAGTCTCCGAATTTCAAATACCGAACAAAGTTATAACATTACAAGTCTCGAAACCGCGAGTAGCGAGTTTGTCTTCACATTACAAGTCGATATCGATCATCTAAACTACCATCACATAGAAGAGAGCTGCGGTCATCACGATTAGCATCATCGCGATGAAACTGGTCTTCATCCGGTTCCTCCTCCGCTCCCTCCTCTCTCCCGCTAGATAGCGCGCGTATCTAACTTCCGCCTCCACCCTAGTGGTGTACCCTTTGTAACTGTTATCGCTGAAACGGTGAACCTGTCTCCGACACTCCTCCCAGTCATCGTAGACTCCGGGAACCTTACCCTTGTACACAACATACGACGGCATCTCTATATATGCACTAGCCAAACAAAACGTTAGTAGCAATTCACAGAAAATACATAAGCAATATATTAGTATGCAACAAAAGGATCGGAAGAGAAAAGCAACACATTAATAGCACGATACATGGTCCTACTAATAAATAGCATCGATTACATATAAGTTGAACGACTGTCCAAACCAAAGAGACATACAAGTTCATTAAAGTTTAATATTACAACATGAGCCAATCAACATTTCAGAACTACATAGCATCACTACTTTCGACTCGACTCAGGGACCGGAGCGTGGATGAAGCCGTTAGATACGCGCGTTGTCAGCCTGCATTTGTAGCGTTGTTTCTATCTCACTGTTGGACGGTTGATGTCTGAGATAGAACTGCCCCGAGGTACGAAGGACATCTTGATGGATGCTTTCCGCAAACTCCGACTAGATGCGAAAGAATTCTTGTCTGATGTCCGCGTCCTGGATTGCCGACAAGCGTGCGGCCCATTCTTTGAGATTATGTGGTAGCAGAAGGTGATTATGGTCCCGTACAATGGCCCGCATGTGATGGAGGGCGTAGTAGGCATCCTTCTGACCGCCAGGCGGCTGCTTGACGCAGGGAGAACGTCGTATTGTGGGCTGAAGATGTGCTTGCCGTACTTACGAACTGGCCTGCTGAAGGTGCCTCCAGATCTGGCGTAGCCGGGGAGAACATCATCAAGAACTTTCTTGATATTTGTGTAGTCTATCTTCGACTGACGGTCCGGGTCGAAATACGTGGCCATGGACTATTTCGGGCTTAAGAGGATGAGTGTGCGATGTGTGTCACTGCACAAAACACGGAATGTTAGAAAAAAAAGAACGATCGAAATCTAAGAAATCATATGTTACGGGGCGGTGAGGGGATGACTTACTCGGGAAAGTAAGGCACGAGGAAGTTATCCTTATCTGGGTTTGCCAGAATGACGCCTTCGAGGTATGAACTCGCGACTTGCCGGTCCCCAGCGCTGCCCAAGATCTTGGCACGCATGTAGAAGGGGTCGACTATCACGATGTCCGGGGTCTTGTCTCTAATGATCCGCATCTCCATACTCAGCGAAAATAGCCGAACGAAGGTGTAGTGCAGCGGATGAAGGTTAAACATAGCGAAGATGTCATCAAACCGCAGGACGATCGTACCCCCGATGGCGCTATCCACAAAGCCCTTGCCCTCTGGCACCTTGGCCACGAAAACCGGGTATGCCACATCATTCTCGGAGAGACGCCGCTTCTCCAAAGAAAGAACACTGTCATGCAGACTCCGCATAGCACCGGTTGCAGCATTGAGCAGATTAGTCAGTAGCATCGGCCTACCCGCCACATGCACCCTCCTCGAGATATCCTTAGGTGAAGGTGGCCCGTCCTGAGCACGGATCGTACTCGGTGCCGGCTGGCTCGCACCCCCCTTGTTATTCTTTCATTTCCGCCCCTTCTTCCTCATCTCCTGTAATGGGATCGAGTTCTGCTCAGAGACCGCCTTCTTGAGTGTATTGGGGCTGCTAATATTCCGCACCTCGGCTATCTGAGGCTCGGTGAAGGCGGCAGCTGGAGGCCTCTCCTGAGAACTGAACGCCAGACGACGCCTGTTGCAATTGGGTTTCTCCGCGGTACCAGCTCGATCGCGGTCGTCTTTTTCAGGGTTGGGTTCTTGAGAAGGAGGCTTGAAGAATTCATCACCGTACCCATGTTCGGCAAAGTACTTATCGACATTGGTAAATGTACCGTCGTTGTTGTCGTCGTCGTCCGGATCCTGTGCCATATGCATGTCCGGATCCTGTGCCATAGGGATGTCCGGCATGTTCGGTAGCGTTGCGGCGGTCTTGCCATGGCTTGGCGCCGGCACGACTGGCGGTGTTGTCTGTGGGGTGGTGTCCCCCGCCCCAAACGAATCTGGCTCTTCGGCCAAAGCAGGGGCCAGCTTACGCAGGCGCTGAGGGTCATCACATCATCTTCGTCGGCCCCAGCGGGTCGAATCGGAGGTAACAACTCGTCGCAGCCTGGCAGCACCCGAACCAGTTCAACCCTATACACGGTGGGTGGCATCGGATTACCATGGAACACGGGGTTGCCCGGTTGAACGATTCTGCCCTTGGCGACATCGATCAACTCGCCGCCCACGAAGTGCAGGAGAGTGCATGGAACGTCGGCGGCGCCCTGCGAAAACATGTAGGGCGTCAGGGATGCCCAGTAAAAGGCAAGGAGATGAAGTCATCGGCCGAGAGGCTTAGTTACCGTGATGGCGTCGAGCTCGGCTAATGTCGAGGCACTGCCAACGGCGGGCGTGCAACTGACGGAGGGGCCGCTTGCTGCCGAGGTGCCGACCGGCGTACACCCGGGTGCATTAAGCTCCAATGCCCGTGCCGGCGTCGGAGACACCAATACCGCCTCCGCCGGAGACACCAATGGCGCCGCCTGCGCGTTGTGTGAGTTGCTGAACGTGAAGCTGGGAACCGGGGGCGGCCCCTGTTGGCCGCCCGCAATCCACGCCCGCAGCCCCTCAATCAAGCTAGGCGCAATGGCGGTGAGCCTCGTTCCCAGTTGTTGTTGCACTTGCTCTTGGACATTCTTCGGAATCCGCGCCACTTGTGCCTTGAGTTCTTGAACCTCGCGCGACTGGCTTTCCGAGCTGGTCTTTTTCTCCTTTCGCCCACCAGCGTTATAGTATGACGACCATTTTGTGGACAAGCCTTTGCCGGCCACACGACCAGCTGACGACGGCTTACTGAGCTTATCCTTGTTTTTCATTATGTTCAACGCCCTATTTAGAGTGCTGTCCCAAGCTGGGGAGCTCTGAGACGACCCCGCGCTACTGCTTTCAGTCTCCTGCGGAAGGAATGTGAACCATTTAGAAATTTGGCTTCATTAATTAGAATGCAACCATATGGAGCTAATTACGCGGGGGTGTATTCCTTACCAGAACACGCTCAAGTGCCTTGGTCTTCGGATCCGTGGTAAGCTCCTTTGTTACCGGGTCCTCCTTGTACCGGGCCCTGACATAGTTCCTGGTCTGCTTCTCACGGTATTTCTCGAAGCAGGGCGGTAGGCCTTGCTCGGCACGCTCCGCGTCCTCCTTGTCCCATATAGGTTCCGCCACTCTGTAACCGCCGGGACCGAGTTTGTGGACCCCTAAGTTCAAGTCCCGCATCTCTTTCCCCCACTGACTTGATTCCTCGGATGCGACGCTCTCGCACTTGATCTTGAACTCCTTGTAGTCATCTTCGCTGATCGAAGGATTTTTCGCCTTGATCTTCTCATAACTTTCACCTTTGTTAATCATTCTCTTCACCGCGCTTCTCCAAGTAGACAGGGCCGTGCTCATCTTCGTGAGGGCGGCACTGTTCACTTTATTCCCTGAGAGGCGTGTGTTTGCAAACTCAGCGGGGAACTTGTATCGTTCGTGCAGCTTCGTGAAGAGGAGGTTGTGCAAATTCCCTCGGTCCTTATGCCTTAGGTTCTCAGTGTTGATCGAGACGGTGCTCCGGAGAATGCACCCGAGCTGAACCGAGTACCCCTTGACTAATTCTTTGGGCGCCGTTGGATCCCTGTCGAGTTCACTTCAGTAAATTCCTCCTTGACGGTGCCGAGCATGTTCGGGCGCCGGTCCTTCCGTTGCCTCTTCGGTTGGCTGCCATCTGTGCGTGCGCTACCATCATCAGTGGTGGCATCCTCGGCGGCACCATCAGTGGTGTCATCCCCGACGCCACTAGGGGTTGTGTAGTCAGGATCGGTGTCTTCCGCGGCGTCCTCATAGCGGTGAGGTTCTTCCTCCATCTCCTGGGACAGCTCCCAGAATGCCTTGCCCCGAACTGCCGGCCTCATCGTTGTGGGCCATGTTTCGCTCTAAATAGGAAAAAAGTTTGGTCAAAAAGTTGGTTATTGTCAAGGAACAAGATCATGGTCTCATCATTTAGGGTTTGTCGACACCGAGGCATCCTAAAAGCTAAGCTTTTATCATTTAGGGTTTGTCGACGCCGAGGCACCCTAAAAGCCTAAGCTTTCATCATTTAGGTTTTTATCGACACCGAGGCACCCTAAAAGCCAAGGTTTTATAATTTAGGGTTTGTTGACTCTAAGTTGGGCCTAATCACTTGGCTCTATTGCCACCTATGGTTTAATGCAGCAAGAATAAAGGGGCAGTTGATCCTACTTAATTAAGTACTAAGATACCTCGGCCCATGCATTAGTCGCAAGTACCCCATATGTCCTATTTTTAGCAAAGTCATGCTAAAATTCACGGAAAATTTCAGCATGACCTTTGCTGAAAATAGGACATATGGAGTACCCGAATTTGCCGGAACGGAAGTTAATCGACATTCCGGCAAACTCAAGGGTCTCTCGGGGTACCTGCAAAATCATTACCCCACCCCTGCCCAGCTGCAACCCCACAACACCCCACAATATCATCACGACACGATGGTCGGAGACAAAACCCCCCAATATCATCAAAATACTCCAGTTATGAAGTAAAACTCCTGAAGTGTTCCAGGAGTAGAACCTGAAGTGTAGTCAGTGGCTTCACCTATGCCACAACATACATAGTACATAGACTTGACATCTCAACATCGACCACACCACATGCCACAGCATACATAGTACATGGATGATCCAACAGACTACATAGCAGGACAGTTTAAGCGTGAACCGCATCATACAAAATAGAAGAACTTCACTACACAATTGAAACTCAATTAAGCTAGTTAAATGGAGTTCATCTACTCACTAGCAGTACTACTAACTGGCAGTACTTAAACAAGTTAAGCTACTCACTACAGTACTGGCTACTAACTTAAGCTAGAAGCTACAAGTTAAACACATTTTACCAAAGGTATCTTCTTTAGAATGAATGCTTTTACGTAGAGACATAGTTCTGTTAGAATGCATGCTTATACTTCATGTAGTGCTGAAGATACCTTTTTAGTTTAATGTATGTACATAAAAGCTGAAACTCTAAAAAGAATGTCATTTTATAAAAATATATCAGAAAGCCCCAATTCATTGGATGCAGAAGTCTGACAAGTGACAAAGTGAAGTCCACGTAGTCATATTCAATATATCAGCTGGATTGGTAAGTCTGGCTGTTACTATGTTAACAAAATAAGTTGTAAATATAAACATCTAAACAGAAGGTGCTAATTTTAGGTTGCACTGGGCATGAGCCTGTGTTGGTCTCGCAATGTGACTGTGAGAGTAATACAGGTTGATGTGACATGCAGAAAAGGAAAATTCACATATCGCATATGAACTATGTTATTGTGTCTAACATTTAAAAAAAATACCAAGCGAAGTAGAAAAGGTGAAAACCCCAACAATATATTCCATGCCATCCAATTTGAAGTTGTCTATATAGCTATAGAGTGAAGCTGCTTTCCACTCTAAAGTTACTAGAAGATACCTTCTGTCCAGCTGTCAATCTAAAGGGCTGCAACTTGGGCTTTGAAATGAAGATAAGTGGCTAGTTATTGCCAATTGTTTCAAAACCCATTGAGTGAAGGAACATGTGAAACTGACCAGAATCACACAGGATGACAATGATATGCCAAGTTGCACTACTGTTCCCAATTTTACCTAGGTTTCACAGTTTTCATTCGAGCTGGCACAAAACTTCAAGAATATTGTGTAAAAATGTGAAAAGAAGTCCATGGTCGGATTGTCCCTTACCATAGGTTATTCTGTCAATCTTTGTTAAGCGGAACTATCTACAGTCCATGTGTTGAAAATGCAGTGACATTCAGATCAGTGTTGTGCGAAAATTCAGTTAACACACTGTCAAAAAAATTCAGTTACAAACATAAATTCAGTTTGAATTAATCTCTCATATTCCCTTCACATTGCTAAGCATATGGCCAAAATATTGTCCCTAGACATCTCCTGGTCCTACCCAAGATAAATCCTAGTTACAAAAATGCAGTGCGAAAATTCAGTTAACACACTGTCAATACATTCAGTTTCAATTATTTCTCATGGCGATCCTCAACGAAATCTTATGACAGAACTACCAACTTTATAAACCCAAGATAAACCCTAGGAAGAATTAGAGAGGGAGAGGTCAAGGAGGGAGGAGCAGAGAGGGAGAGGTGGGAAATGGAGGCGGGGGTGAGTTGGATGAGGTACCTGCGGGCGTAGAAGACGGGGGCGTCGTCGGGGACGAAGACGTCGACGCCGTGGATGTTGCCGCCGCGGGAGGCGATGCATTCGGAGATCCAGGACGGTGAACTACGCGCGGAGGCCAGGGGAGTCAAGTCAGTCAGGGGAAGGGGGCTTACGGGCGGAGGAGGACGGGCGGAGGAGGAGGGGGGCTTACGGGCGGCGGCGGGACGGTTGCGGGTCGGCGGCGTCGTCGTCCTGCACCCAGTGCGGTCGTCAGCGGTGGGATGGTTGGGGGCCGCGGCGGGATGGTTGGGTGCCGCGGCGGCTTGCTGTCCGGTGGGCGGCGGAGGAGCTGTAGTGGTGGGGGCGCGGGGGCGGCGGCGCACGTAGGGGCGGCGGCGTCGTGGGTCGTCGGGGCAGCGGCGCGCAGGGGCTGAGAGATGTGAGATGGGATCGGCCGGGGATTGGGGCCGAGATTTTAGTCGGGGGAGGTATAGCAATGGCACACCACCTAGCGGTGCGCCATAAGTAAGTTTTTTTAGATAGCAATGGCGCACCACCCAGCGGTGCGCCATAAGTAACTTTTTTTTTTGCATAGCAATGGCGCACCACCCAGCGGTGCACCATAAGTAACTTTTTTTTGCATAGAAATGGCGCACCACCCAACGATGCGCCATAAGTAAATTTTTTATTATTAATTTTTGTTGCATCTAATAATTTTTTAGAAAATGAATATGAATATGAAACAGTAACAATTTTTTATAAAAATAGTAATAATTTTTTAAAAAATTTCATCAAATTTGTTATTTGAAAATATTTATGAATATGAAAAAATATCATCAAATTTGTTATTTGAAAATATCATCAAATTTTTTATCTGAAAATATCAACAAATTTGGAGCGGGCCGGGGAGGGGTGCGGGGAGTCGGCGGCGGCGGTGGAGCGGGGGAGGGTGCGGGGGGTGCTTGGCGGCGGTGGAGCGGGCCGGGGAGGGTGCGGGGGGTCGTCGGCGGCGGTGGAGCGGGGGAGGGTGCGGGGGGTGCTCGGCGGCGGTGGAGCGGGCCGGGGAGTGGTGCGGGGGGTCGTCGGCGGCGGTGGAGCGGGGGAGGGTGCTGGGGGTGCTCGGCGGCGGTGGAGCGGGGGAGGGTGTGGGGGGGATCAAGATCGAGATGGAGGGGGATAGCGATCGAGATGGAGGGGGATCGAGATCGAGATGGAGGGGGATCGAGATCGAGTGTCCTCATGAATATTCAATATTTTTTCATATTGAATATGAAAAAATATCATAAAATTTGAAAAAATATTCATGAATTCAAAAAGTTCCCATGAAATTTAAAAATATTCATGAGTTCAAAAAGTGCCCATGAAATACATTCGAGAAATGAAGGCTACAATTTAAATACAATCGATCTTAGCTAGCTATCTGTTCACAATCTTCTTGCCCTTACTTTTCGTAAATGGAGTTCTTCTCTTGAACGGACGTCCTTTAGGTAGGGTGGTCCTGCTTCTTCTTGTGGTGTATGCTGGTACTTCATCGTCGTCGTCATGTTCCATCTTCGGGTCGCCGTACTTGTCGAAGTCTTGCTCATTGGCGACTCCATCCATTCCGATGATCTTCCTTTTGCCTCTCCTCACGAAAACACGACTAGGCTTTGACGGGTCGGTAATGAAGAAGCATTGGTCCACTTGGGAAGCCAGTACCCATGGCTCATTTTTCGCGGTGACGTTTGCGCCCGCGGTCTTGGATTTGGCTTTGGGTATAACCATGGTGGTGAAATACCGGTCTTCTTTTAGGACGCTCTTGGCCCATCTGACACGGAACATCGGGACCTTCTCTCCAGCGTAGCTCAGCTGCCGGATCTCCTCGATCCTTCCGTAGTATCTGTCCTTGTCGTTACCGGTGTAGGATTCCATCTTTACCCCGGAGTTCTGATAACCATCGCTCTTCATGTCCTTTCCCTCGGTGTAGAATGTGTAGCCGTTGATATCGTACGCCTCATACGTCATCAGGTTGTGCTCGGCGCCCTGTGACAAGGCGAATATGAGTTGTTCTTCCGCGGAAGAATCCTCATGTAAAGGGTACGACAGAAGCTTCTGCTTGAACCAACGCGTGAAACATGAGTTGTGCTCTTTGATTATATCTCCGTCCGTCCTCTGTTGGCCTCGGTCATTGTACGTCTTCTCAATAAAGGTTTTGTGCTCTACCACCCAAGGATCGACCATGTCTATGTGTTGTAGCGCGACTAGGTTTGCTCTTTCAAAGTCGGCGAGTCGACCCTCGAAGTCGACATGCATTTCGCGGCAACCCTCACGGTGACCCCATCCAGCGAGCCTGCCGAGGTGCCTGTTGACGGGCAGACCAACGGGGTTCTCGATGCCTAGATAATTCATGCAGTAGGAGATGCACTCTTCGGTCAGAAAGCCCCTGGCTATGCTTCCCTCTGGACGTGACATGTTGCGAACGTATCCTTTGATGACACCATTCATCCTTTCAAACGGCATCATGTTGTGCAGGAACGTCGGCCCGAGTTGGATGATATCCTCCACAATATGGACCAGCAGATGCACCATAACGTCGAAGAATGCGGGCGGGAAGTACATCTCAAGCTCGCATAGTATCACCACGATCTCTTCCTGTAGCCTTCTGAGTTGCCTCACGCCAACCAACTTCTGAGAGATGACGTCAAAAAAGTTGCATAGGCCAAATAGCATTTCACGGACGTGCGCGTCCATGATCCCACGGATTGCAACTGGAAGTATCTGCGTCATCAGCACGTGACAGTCGTGAGACTTCATCCCGCTGAACTTCTGCTTCGCTGAGTCTAGGTATCTGCTTATCTTCCCCGCGTAACAGTAAGGAAGTTTTACTCCTACGAGGCAGGTGAAAAACTGATCGATCTCCTCCTGACTTAGAGTGAAGCATGCGGGAGGGAAGTCATTTCTGATCTTCTTGGCCTTTTTGCCTTTGCGACGACTTTCCGTGTCCTGCTTCGCCTCATCATCATCATCATCATTAACGTGAAGCTCCTCCCTGATGCCCATTGATTTCAAGTCTGCCCTTGCTTTCAGCCCATCTTTGGTCCTCTCCGGCATGTTGAGCAGGGTACCAAGCATACTCTCACACACGTTCTTCGTGATATGCATGACATCAAGGCTGTGAGGCACATGGTGGATCTTCCAGTACGGCAAGTCCCAGAAAACAGACCTCGTTTTCCATACCTTCAGCAGCGGCTCTTGCGCCTTTCGCTTCTTTCCCGGCTCAGGCGCCTTTTGCTTCTTTCCCGGCAGTGGGCAATCTTTCCAATTTTTCAACAGCTCGTCTATTTCCTTGCCGCTCCTCGTACGCGGGCGTCTTCGGGGTTCGGTTTCACCATCGAACAGATCCTTGCGTTTTCTCCATGGGTCATCGTCGCGAAGCCACCTTCGATGTCCCATGAACACGGTTTTCGAAGACCCGGGATCTCTATCTAGCCGGCGATACGTTGTGTCATCCATGCACCTGACGCATCCAGAAAATCCGTGGACCACCTGCCCCGCGAGATATCCGTAACCGAGATAGTCGTGCACCGTCATGAGCAGTGCGGCTCTCATAGGGAAATATTCTTTCTCTGCGGCGTCCCACGTATTGGCTGATGTTTTCCACAGCGTGTCTAGCTCCTCTTTCAGCAGCCCCAGATACAGATTGATGTCGTTCCCTGGTTGTTTCGGCCCTTCAATTAGCATACTCATGTGAATCTACTTCCTCTTCATGCACAACCAGGGGGGAAGGTTGTACATCCACACAAACACAGGCCAGGTGCTATGTGTTCTTCTCTGGCTGCCAAACGGATTGACTCCATCAGTGCTCGCGCCCAGCACGATGTTCCTTGGATCGTTCCCAAATTCTGGGTGTTCGAAGTTCAACGCTTGCCACTGGCTCCCATCCTTAGGGTGACTCAGCATCTTGTCTTTTTTATTTATCTCCGGATCATTTGTGTCATCTTCTCGCTTCTTATCCTCCCTATCCGCGTGCCAACGCAAGAGCTTTGCTACCTTAGGGTCCAAGAAATACCGCTGCAGACGAGGAGTGATCGGAAAGTACCACACCACTTTTCGAGGAGCTTTCTTCCTCTTCTTGTATCGAGTGACGCCGCACACCGGACATATGGTAGACTCCGCGTGCTCGTCCCGATAAATGATGCAATTGTTCATGCACACATGGTATTTCACGTGCGGTAAATCCAGAGGACACACGATTTTCTTTGCCTCCTCGAAACTGGTCGGGCACTTGTTCCCCTTGGGAAGACGTTCGTGCCAGAATGACATGTTCTCGTCGAAGCATGCGTCGGTCATTTTGTGTTTTACCTTCATCTCCAGAGCCATGAGCGTTACTTTCAGGCGGGTATCCTCGGGCCTGCATCCTTCATACAATGGAGTAACCGCGTCTATCTCCAGTTGATCCAGCTTGGCTTTCTCTCGGGCGGCAGCTCTTGCGTTATCCGTCTGCTTGAGAAGCAGCTCTTGAATATGAGGGTTCTGCACCCAGCCCATCGATGGTCCATCGTCGTCTGCTCCGGCATCTTCATCTTCATGATCATGCCCTTCGTCTGCTCTGGCATCTTCCTCATCATCATGTCCGACATCTTCTACATGATGACTGTGTACTGCATCTACTTCGTGATCATGTCCTTGAGATTCTTCGTCTTCTCGCCCGCCCTCGCCGCGGTTGTCTTGCTGCCCTTCCTCATTTCTTGCCGACCGGCCCCATGGACGACTTCATAATCATCTTCATCACCTTGCCACCGATAGCCATCCATGAAACCACGCAAGAGCAGCTGGTCCCGCACCTGTATGGAATCCGAGTCCATAAGGCTCCTCAGCTTTCATCTTCGACACAGACATCTTATCTCCGTCTCGTTATTTTGAAGCATCTCGGCCTTCGCGGAGCTCAAAAACCTATTCACGATGCCTTGGGTCATCGTGCGGACCATGGTCGCCTGCGGGGTAGAGCAAAACGATAAATTAGAACCAAGAAAAAATTTGGCATGACTTTGCCTAAAAATAGGACCAAAAAGAATGCATAGTGCCAAAATTCTCGCCGAAACGGAAATGAATCAACATTCCGGCAAAATATTGGCAACTATCGCATTTCAGATACCGGTACCTGCAAACACAAACATATATGCAACACCACAAACATACATAGATCTAGCTAGGCCATAAAAAGTGCATGTGCACGTTGTTGGAGGGAGAAAAAAGTAGATCTACAACATAAAGAAAGCTTTCCCCTTACTTACCTATCAAAAAAGGGAATTTAACCACTTAATTTGGATGAATCTATGGTGCAAATGAGGTGAGGAGGAGGAGGCACCCGAGACAAGCTTGGAGGAGGAGGTGGAGAGAATGAAGTGGGGAAAGTGAGTGTGTAGGTGGCTGTCCAAAATATCTAGCTGGTCCCAGGTTACTAATGGCGCACCACCAACAAATGCGCCATTAGTAGTTTTGCAAAAAAAACAAAAAATGATAGTAGTGGCGCACGGGGTGACTGGTGCGCCATTAATGCGATAGACACTAATGGCGCACCAGCACACGGTGCGCCATTAGTATTTTTGGAAAAAATAAAAAAAATGTTAGTAGTGGTGCACCATAGTTGTGGTGCGCCATTAGTGTCTATCACACTAATGGCGCACCAGCACACCGTGCGCCACTGCTATATAGTAGTGGCGCACCGCATGTCTGGTGCGCCATTAGTGTGCATATTTTCTATAGCCCTTTTCCTAGTAGTGCATCATTCTCTAATGATGTGATCCCATTCATCAAATGACAACACATGTCTATGGTTAGAAAACATAACCATCTTTGATTAATGAGCTAGTCAAGTAGAGGCATACTAGGGACACTCTGTTTTGTCTATGTATTCACACATGTACTAAGTTTCCGGTTAATACAACTCTAGCATGAATAATAAACATTTATCATGATATAAGGAAATATAAATAACAACTTTATTATTGCCTCTAGGGCATATTTCCTTTAGTCTCCCACTTGCACTAGAGTCAATAGTCTAGTTCACATCGCCATGCGATTTAACACCAATAGTTCACATCGTCATGTGATTTAACACTCTATAGTTCACATCGCCATGTGACCAATACCCAAAGGGTTTACTAGAGTCAATAATCTGGTTCACATCGCCATGTGATTAACACCAAAAGAGTACTAAGGTGTGATCTTGTTTTGCTTGTGAGAGAAGCCTAGTCAATGGGTCTGTCACATTCAGAGCCGTATGTATTTCGCAAATTTTCTATGTCTACAATGCTCTGCATGGAGCTACTCTAGCTAATTGCTCCCACTTTCAATATGTATCCAGATTGAGACTCAAAGTCATCCGGATCGGTGTAAAAGCTTGCATCGGCGTAACTCTTTACGATGAACTCTTTATCACCTCCATAACCGAGAAATATCTCCTTAGTCCTCTAAGGATAATTTTGACCACTGTCAAGTGGATCTACTCCTGGATCAATATCGTACCCCCTTGCCAAACTCATGGCAAGGTACACAATAGGTTTGGTACACAACATAGCATACTTTCTTGAACCTATGGCTGAGGCATAGGGAATGACTTTCATTCTCTTTTTATTTTCTGAGGTGGTCGTGTTTTGAGTCTTACTCAACTTTACACCTTCTAATACATGAAAGAACTCCTTCTTTGACTGTTCCATTTTGAACTACTTCAAAAAATCGTGTCAAGGTATGTACTCATTGAAAAAAATCTTATCAAGCGTCTTGATCTATCTCTGTAGATCTTGATGCCCAATATGTAAGAAGCTTCACCGAGGTCTTTCTTTGAAAAACTCCTTTCAAACACTCCTTTGTGGTTTCCAAAAAATTCTACATCATTTCCGATCAACAATATGTCATTCACATATACTTATCAGAAAGGCTGTAGTGCTCCCACTCACTTTCTTGTAAATACAGGCTTCACGGCAAGTGTGTATAAAACTATATGCTTTGATCAACTTATCAAAGCATATATTCCAACTCCAAGATGCTTGCACCAGTCCATATAGATGGATCGCTGGAGCTTGCACATTTTGTTAGCACTTTTAGGATTGACAAAACCTTCTGGTTGTATCATATACAACTCTTCTTTAATAAATCCATCAAGGAATGCAGTTTTGATATCCATTTGTTAGATTTCATAAAATGTGGCAATTGCTAACATGATTTGGACAGACTTTAAGCATCGATACGAGTGAGAAAATCTCATCGTAGTCAACATCTTGAACTTGTCAAAAACCCTTTTTGACAAGTCCAGCTTTTTAGATAGTAGCACTACTATCAGCGTCCGTCTTCCTCTTGAAGATCCATTTTATTCTCTATGGCTTGTCGATCATCGGGCAAGTCAACCAAAGTCCACACTTTGTTCTCATACATGGATCCCATCTCAGATTTCATGGCCTGAAGCCATTTCGCAGAATCTGGGCTCATCATCGCTTCCTCATAGTTCGTAGGTTCGTCATGGTCAAGTAACATGACTTCCAGAACAGGATTACTGTACCACTCTGGTGTGGATCTTACTCTGGTTGACCTACGAGGTTCGGTAGTAACTTGATCAAAAGTTTCATGATCATCATCATTAGCTTCCTCACTAATTGGTGTTGGAATCACTGGAACTGGTTTTCTGTGATGAACTACTTTCCAATAAAGGGAGCAGGTACAATTACCTCATCAAGTTCTACTTTCCTCCCACTCACTTCTTTCGAGAGAAACACCTTCTCTAGAAAGGATCCATTCTTAGCAACGAATATCTTGCCTTCGGATCTGTGATAGAAGGTGTACCCAAGAGTCTCCTTTTGGTATCCTATGAAGACACATTTCTCCGATTTGGGTTCGAGCTTATCAGGTTGAAGCTTTTTCACATAAGCATCGCAGCCCCAAACTTTAAGAAATGACAGCTTAGGTTTCTTGCCAAACCATAGTTCATACAGTGTCGTCTCAACGGATTTAGACGGTGCCCTATTTAACGTGAATGTAGCTGTCTCTAATGCATAACTCAAAAATGATAGTGGTAAATCGGTAAGAGACATCATAGATTGCACTATATCCAATAAAGTATGGTTATGACGTTCGGACACTCCATTATGCTGTGGTGTTCCAGGTGGCATGAGTTTGTGAAACTATTCCACATTGTTTTAATTGAAGGCCAAACTCGTAACTCAAATATTCGCCTCTACGATCAGATCATAGAAACTTTATTTTCTTGTTACGATGATTCTCTACTCCACTCTGAAATTCTTTGAACCTTTCAAATGTTTCAGACTTGTGTTTCATCAAGTAGATATACCATATCTTCTCAAATCATCTCTGAAGGTCAGAAAACAATGATACCCGCCCTGTGCCTAACACTCACCGGACCGCATACATCATTATGTATTATTTCCAATAAGTCAGTGGCTTGCTCCATTGTTCCGGAGAACGGAGTCTTAGTCATCTTGCCCATGAGGCATGGTTCGCAAGCATCAAATGATTCATAATCAAGTGATTCCAAAAGTCCATCCGCATGGAGTTCCTTCATGCGCTTTACACCAATATGACCTAAACGGCAGTGCCACAAGTATGTTGCACTATCATTATCAGCTTTGCATCTTTTGACATTAATATAATGTGTATCACTACGATCGAGATTCAATAAACCATTTATATTAAGTGTATGACCATAGAAGGTTTTATTCATGTAAACAGAACAACAATTATTCTTTGACTTAAATGAATAACCGTATTTCAATAAACATGATCCAATCATATTCATGCTCAACGCAAACACCAAATAGCATTTATTTTAGGTTCAACACTAATCCCGAAGGTAAAAGGAGTGTGCTATGGTGATCTTATCAACCTTGGAACTATTTCCAACACAGATCGTCACCTTGTCCTTAACTAGTCTTTGTTCATTTTTGTAACTCCTGTTTCGAGTTACTAATCATAGCAACTGAACCGGTATCAAATACCCAGGGGCTACTATAAACACTAGTAAAGTACACATCAATAACAAGTATATCATATATACTTTTGTTCACTTTGCCATCCTTCTTATCCGCCAAGTATTTGGGGCAGTTCCGCTTCCAGTGACCATTTTCTTCGTAGTAGAAGCACTCAGTTTCAGGCTTGGGTCTAGCTTTGGGATTTTTCATGGGAGTGGCAACTTGCTTGCCATTCTTCTTGAAGTTCCCTTTCATTCCCTTGCCCTTTTACTTGAAACTAGTGGTCTTGTCAACCATCAACATTTGATGCTTTTCTTGATTCTACCTTCGTCGATTTCAGCATCACGAAGAGCTCAGGAATCGTTTTCGTCATCCCTTGCATATTATAGTTCATCACGAAGTTCTAGTAACTTGGTGATAGTGACTAGAGAACTCTGTCAATCACTATTTTATCTGGAAGATTAACTCCCACTTGATTCAAGCGATTGTAGTACTCAGAAAATTTGAGCACATGCTCACTGGTTGAGCTATTCTCCTCCATCTTGTAGGCAAAGTACTTGTCAGAGGTCTCAGACCTCTCGACTCGGGCATGAGTCTGAAATACCAATTTAAGCTCATGGAGCATCTTATATGCTCCGGGGCGTTCAAAATGTTTTTGAAGTCCCGGTTCTAAGCCGTAAAGCATGGTGCACTAAACTATCAAGTAGTTATCATACCGAGCTTGCCAAACGTTCATAACGTCTGCATTTGCTCCTGCAATAGGTCCGTCACCTAGCAGTGCATCAAGGACATAATTCTTCTGTGCAGCAATGAGGATAATCCTCAGATCACGGACCTAGTCCGCATCATTGCTACTATCATCTTTCAACATAGTTTTTCTCTAGGAACATATCAAAAATAAATGGGGAGCTACATCGCGAGCTATTGATCTACAACATAGTTATGCAAATACTATCAGGACTAAGTTCATGATAAATTAAAGTTCAATTAATCATATTACTTAAGAACTCCCACTTAGATAGACATCCCTCTAGTCATCTAAATGATCACGTGATCCATATCAACTAAACCATGTCCGATCATCACGTGAGATGGACAAGTTTTGAATGGTGAACATCACTATGTTGATCATATCTACTATATGATTCACGCTCGACCTTTCGGTCTCAGTGTTCCGAGGCCATATCTGCATATGCTAGGCTCGTCAAGTTTAACCCGAGTAGTCTGCGTGTGCAAAACTGGCTTGCACCCGTTGTATGTGAACATAGAGCTTATCACACCCGATCATCACGTGGTGTCTCAGCACGAAGAACTGTCGCAACGGTGCATACTCAGGGAGAACACTTATACCTTGAAATTTAGTGAGGGATCATCTTATAATGCTACCGCCGTACTAAGCAAAATAAGATGCATAAAGGATAAACATCACATGCAATCAATATAAGTGATATGATATGGCCATCATCATCTTGTGCCTTTGATCTCCATCTCCAAAGCACCGTCATGATCACCATCGTCACCGGCTTGCCACCTTGATCTCCATTGAAGCATCATTGTCGTCTCGCCAACTATTGCTTCTACGACTATCACTACCGCTTAGTGATAAAGTAAAGCAATTACATGACGATTGAATTTCATACAATAAAGCGAGAACCATATGGCTCCTGCCAGTTGCCGATAACTGTTACAAAACATGATCATCTCATACAACAATTTATATATCATCACGTCTTGACCATATCACATCACAGCAAGCCCTGCAAAAACAAGTTAGACGTCCTCTACTTTGTTGTTGCAAGTTTTATGTGGCTGCTATGGGCTTCGCAAGAACCATTCTTACCTACGCATCAAAATCACAACGACTTTTCGTCAAGTGTGTTGTTTTAACCTTCAACAAGGACCGGGCGTAGTCACACTCGATTTAACTAAAGTTGGAGAAACATACACCCACTAGCCACCTGTGTGCAAAGCACGGCGGTAGAACCAGTCTCGTGAATGCGGTCATGTAATGTCGGTCTGGGCCGCTTCATCCAACAATACCGCCAAATCAAAGTATGACATGCTGGTAAGCAGTATGACTATTATCGCCCACAACTCTTTGTGTTCTACTCGTGCATATAACATCTACGCATAGATTTGGCTCGGATGCCACTGTTGGGGAACGTAGTATTTCAAAAAAAATTGCCTACGATCATGCAAGATCTATCTAGGAAGCATATCAACGAGCGGGGATAGTGTGTCCACGTACCGTCATAGACCAAAAGCGGAAGCGTTTAGTAACGTGGTTGATGTAGTCGAACGTCCTCGCGATCCAACCGATCAAGTACCGAACGCACGGCACATCCGCAATCTGCACACGTACAGCTAGGTGACGTCCCTCGAACTCTTGATCCAGATAAGGCTGAGGGAGAGTTTCATCAGCACGACAACATGGTGACGGTGATGATGAAGTTACCGGCACAGTGCTTCGCCTGAGCACTACGACTATATGACCGAGGTGTGTTTCTGTTGAGGGGGGCACCGCACACGGCTAAGAGAAACTTTGGTGTGTCTTTGGGGTGCCCGCCTCCTAGTATATAAAGGGGGGAGGGAGGAGGAGGCCGACCAAGTGGAGGAGGCGCGCCAAGGGGGGGCAATCCTACTCCAAGTAGGATTCGACCCCCCTTTCCTATTCTAACAAGGAGAAGGGGAAGGAGAGGGAGAAGAGAAGGAAAGGGGGGCTAGCCCCCATAGTCCAATTCAGTTTGGGCTAGGGGGGGGGGCGCCACCTCTTGGACTTCCCTTCCACTACTAGGCCCATGAGGCCCAATAACCCCCGGGGGGTTGCGGTAACCCCCTGGTTCTCTGGAAATTACCCGATACACCTCGGAACTATTCCGGTATCCGAATATAACCTTCCAATATAACAATCTTCATGTCTCGACCATTTCAAGACTCCTCGTCATGTCCGTGATCTCATCCGGGACTCTGAACTACCTTCGTTACATCAAAACACATAAACTCATAATACCGATCGTCATCGAACGTTAAGCGTGCGGACCCTACGGGTTCGAGAACTATGTAGACATGACCGAGACTCATCTCCGGTTAATAATCATTAGCAGAATCTGGATGCTCATATTGGCTCCCACATATTCTACGAAGATCTTTATCGGTCAAACCGCATAACAACATACGTTGTTCCATTTGTCATCGGTACGTTACTTGCCCGAGATTCGATCGTCGGTATCACTATACCTAGTTCAATCTCGTTACCGGCAAGTCTCTTTACTCGTTCTGTAATGCATCATCCCGCAACTAACTCATTAGTCACATTGCTTGGAAGGCTTATAGTGATGAGCATTACCGAGAGGGCCCAGAGATACCTCTCCGATACACGGAGTGACAAATTGATACATCCCCATCGTATCTACTTTTCCAAACACTTTGGCCCTTGTTTTGGACTCTAACTTGCATGATTTGAATATAACTAACCCGGACTGACGCTGTTTTCAGCAGAATTGCCATGGTGTTATTTTTGTGCAGAAATAAAAGTTCTCTGAATGACCTGAAACTTCATGGAGAATATTTTTGGAATTTATAAAAATACTGGGGAAAGAATCAAGACCAGGGGGCCCACACTCTGTGCACGAGGGTGGGGGCGCGCCCCCTGCCTCGTGGGCCCCCTGCTGCTCCACCGACCTCAAGTCCAACTCTATATATTAACGTTCGGGGAGAAAAAATATCAGGGAGAAGGATTCATCACGTTTTACGATATGGAGCCGCCGCCAAGTGCTACCTCTTGAGCACTGCGTTGGTTTTCCCTTGAAGAGGAAAGGGTGGTGCAGCAAAGTAGCGTAAGTATTTCCCTCAGTTTTTGAGAACCAAGCTACCAATCCAGCAGGAGGCCACGCACGAGTCCCTCGCACCTACATGAACAAATAAATCCTCGCAACCAACGCGATAAGGGGTTGTCAATCCCTACACGGTCACTTACGAGAGTGAGATCTGATAGATATGATAAGATAATATTTTTGGTATTTTTATGATAAAGATGCAAAGTAAAGAAAGTAAAATAAAAACGGCGCCAGAAGTAGCTTGTTGTCGGGAGATTAATATGATAGAAAATAGACCCGGGGGCCGTAGGTTTCACTAGTGGCTTCTCTCAAGAGCATAAGTATTGCGGTGGGTGAACAAATTACTGTTGAGCAATTGACAGAATTGAGCATAATTATGAGAATATCTAGGTATGATCATGTATATAGGCATCACGTCCGAGACAAGTAGACCGAGTCCTGCCTGCATCTACTACTATTACTCCACACATCGACCGGTATCCAGCATGCATCTAGAGTATTAAGTTCATAAGAACAGAGTAACGCTTTAAGCAAGATGACATGATGTAGAGGGATAAACTCATGCAATATGATATAAACCCCATCTTGGTATCCTCGATGGCAACAATACAATACGTGCCTTGCTGCCCCTACTGTCACAGGGAAAGGACACCGCAAGATTGAACCCAAAGCTAAGCACTTCTCCCATTGCAAGAAAGATCAATCTAGTAGGCCAAACCAAACTGATAAGTCAAAGAGACTTGCAAAGATAACCAATGATACATAAAAGAATTCAGAGAAGATTGAAATATTGTTCATAGATAAACTTGATCATACACCCACAATTCATCGGTCTCAACAAACACACCGCAAAAGAAGATTACATCGAATAGATCTCCACGAGAGAGGGGGAGAACATTGTATTGAGATCCAAAAAGAGAGAAGAAGCCATCTAGCTAATAACTATGGACCCAAAGGTCTGAGGTAAACTACTCACACATCATCGGAGAGGCTATGGTGTTGATGTAGAAGCCCTCCGTGATTGATGCCCCCTCCGGCGGAGCTCCGGAAAAGGCCCCAAGATGGGATCTCACGGGTACAGAAGGTTGCGGCGGTGGAATTAGGTTTTTGGCTCCGTATCTGGTAGTTTGGGGGTACGTAGGTATATATAGGAGGAAGAAGTACGTCGGTGGAGCAACGTGGGGCCCACGATGGTGGAGGGCGCGCCTGGGGGGGGGGGTAGGCGCGCCCCCTACCTCGTGCCCTCCTGGTTGATGTATTGACGTAGGGTCCAAGTCCTCTGGATCACGTTCGTTCCGAAAATCACGTTCCCGAAGGTTTCATTCCGTTTGGACTCCCTTTGATATTCTTTTTCTGCGAAACTCTGAAATAGGCAAAAAACAACAATTCTGGGCTGGGCCTCCGGTTAATAGGTTAGTCCCAAAAATAATATAAAAGTGTATAATAAAGCCCAATAATGTCCAAAACAGAATATAATATAGCATGTAGCAATAAAAAATTATAGATACGTTGGAGACGTATCAAGCATCCCCAAGCTTAATTCCTGCTCGTCCTCGAGTAGGTAAATGATAAAAACAGAATTTTTGATGTGGAATGCTACTTGGCATAATTTCAATGTAATTCTTCTTAATTGTGGTATGAATATTCAGATCCGAAAGATTCAAGACAAAAGTTTAATATTGACATAAAAATAATAATACTTCAAGCATACTAACTAAGCAATTATGTCTTCTCAAAATAACATGGCCAAAGAAAGTTATCCCTACAAAATCATATAGTCTTGCTATGCTCTATCTTCACCACACAAAATATTTAAATCATGCATAACCCCGATGACAAGCCAAGCAATTGTTTCATACTTTTGTCGTTCTCAAACATTTTCAATCTTCACGCAATACATGAGCGTGAGCCATGGACATAGCACTATATGTGGAATAGAATGGTGGTTGTGGAGAAGACAAAAAGGAGAAGATAGTCTCACATCAACTAGGCGTATCAACGGGCTATGGAGATGGCCATCAATAGATATCAATGTGAGCGAGTAGGGATTGCCATGCAACGGATGCACTAGAGCTATAAGTATATGAAAGCTCAACAAAAGAAACTAAGTGGGTGTGCATCCAACTCGCTTGCTCACGAAGACCTAGGGCATTTTGAGGAAGCTCATCATTGGAATATACAAGCCAAGTTCTATAATGAAAAATTCCCACTAGTATATGAAAGTGATATCATAGGAGACTCTCTATCATGCAGATAATGATGCTACTTTGAAGCACAAGTGTGGTAAAAGGATAGTAACATTGTCCCTTCTCTCTTTTTCTCTCATTTTTTATCTGGGCCTTTCCTTCTTCTTTCATGTCCTCTTTTTTTTCGTCCGGAGTCTCATCCCGACTTGTGGGGGAATCATAGTCTCCATCATCCTTTCCTCACTTGGGACAATGCTCTAAAAATGATGATCATCACACTTTTATTTACTTACAACTCAACAATTACAACTCAATACTTAGAACAAATATGATTCTATGTGAATGCCTCCGGCGGTATACCGGGATATGCAATGAATCAAGAGTGACATGTATGAAAGAATTATGAACGGTGGCTTTGCCACAAATACAATGTCAACTACATGATCATGCGAAGCAATATGACAATGATGGAGCGTGTCATAGTAAACGAAACGGTGGTAAGTTGCATGGCAATATATCTCGGAATGGCTATGGAAATGCCATGATAGGTAGGTACGGTGGCTGTTTTGAGGAAGGTATATGGTGGGTGTATGATACCAGTGAAAAGTGTGCGGTATTAGAGAGGCTAGCAATGGTGGAAGGAGGAAAAGTGCGTATAATCCATGGACTCAACATTAGTCATAAAGAACTCATATACTTATTGCAAAAATCTACAAGTTATCAAAGCAAAGTATTACGTGCATGCTCCTAGGGGGATAGATTGGTATGAAAAGACCATCGCTTGTCCCCGACCGCCACTCATAAGGAAGATAATCTATAAATAAATCATGCTCCGACTTCATCACATAACGGTTCACCATACGTGCATGCTACGGGAATCACAAACTTTAACACAAGTATTTCTCAAATTCAAAACTACTCAAGTAGCATGACTCGAATATCACCATCTTCATATCTCAAAACAATTATCAAGCATCAAACTTCTCATAGTATTCAACACACTCATAAGAATCCCCCCCTTTTTTTAATCTTGAATGCCTATCATTGTCAAAGCAAACCACCATGCTGTTTTGTAGGACTCTCAAAATAATATAATTGAAGCATGAGATAACAATAGTTTCTATAAAACAAATCCACCACCATGCTCTAAAAGATATAAGTGAAGCACTAGAGCAAAAACTATATAACTCAAAAGATATAAGTGAAGCACATAGAGTATTCTAATAATTTCTGAATCATGTGTGTCTCTCTCAAAAGGTGTGTACAGCAAGGATGATTGTGGCAAACTAACAAACAAAGACTCAAATCATACAAGACGCTCCAAGCAAAACACATATCATGTGGTGAATAAAAATATAGCTCCAAGTGAAGTTACCGATGAAAGTAGACGAAAGAGGGCATGCCTTCCGGGGCATCCCCAAGCTTTGGCTTTTTGTTGTCCTTAGATTATCTTGGGGTGCCATGGGCATCCCCAAGCTTAGGCTCTTGCCACTCCTTGTTCCATAATCCATCAAATCTTTTACCCAAAACTTGAAAACTTCACAACACAAAACTTAACAGAAAATCTCGTGAGCTTCGTTAGCGAAAGAAAACAAAACACCACTTCAAGTTACTGTAATGAACTCATTCTTTATTTATATTGGTGTTAAACCTACTGTATTCCAACTTCTCTATGGTTTATAAACTATTTTACTAGCCATAGATTCATCAAAATAAGCAAACAACACACGAAAAACAGAATCTGTCAAAAACAGAACAGTCTGTAGTAATCTGTAATTAACGCAAACTTCTGGAACTCCAAAAATTCAGCCAAAATAGGGAGACCTATACAATTGGTTTATTTATCAGCAGAAATTGGAATCAATATTTTATCACGTTCTGGTGATTTTTAACAATTATTTTCGTGAACAGAAAGTTTCTGCAATTTTCAGCAAGATCAAATAACTATCATCCAAGAAGATCCTATAGGTTAAACTTGGCACAAACACTAATTAAAACATAAAAACAAATCTAACCAGAGGCTAGATCAAATATTTATTCCTAAACAGAAGCAAAAAGCAAAAAACTAAATATAAAATTGGGTTGCCTCCCAACAAGCGCTATCGTTTAATGCCCCTAGCTAGGCATTGATAATTTTAATGATGCTCGCATGAGAGACAAGAATTGAAGCACAAAGAGAGCATCAAATAGCATGTGACAAACACATCTAAGTCTAACATACTTCCTATGCATAGGCATTTTATAAGCAAACAAATTATCAAGGCAAGCAAAAACTAGCATATGGAAGGAAGAAGAAAGAGACGATAGCAATCTCAACATGACGAGAGGTAATTTAGTAACATGAAAATTTCTACAACCATATTTTCCTCTCTCATAATAATTACATGTAGGATCATAAGAAAATTCAACAATATAGCTATCATATAAAATATTTTCAACACGATCCACATGCATGCAAAGTTGACACTCTTCCGAAATAGTGGGATTAACATTAACTAAAGTCATGACCTCTCCAAACCCACTTTTATCAAAAATTTCATAAGATTGAATATTCTACAAATATGTGGGATCTAAAGTTGACACTCTTCCAAACCCACTTTCAATATTATTGCAAACAATATTATCAATCTCATATTCATCATGGGGATTAAATAAATTTTCAAGATCATAAGAAAAATCACCCCAATCATGATCATTGCAACAAATAGTGGACATAGCAAAAATAGCATCCCCAAGCTTAGGGTTTTGCATATTATTAGAACAATTGACATCAAGAGAATTTATAGTAAAATCATTGCAATCATGCTTTTCATCGAAGGAACTATCAAGCATGGGTGCAATAGCAACGATCTCATTTTTAACATAAGGAACTATAGCAAATTCGTCTTCATAAATATTGGCATCATGGCCACAAGAATAGCAAGCATCATGTTCATCAAGGGATATTTCAACCAAATCATCGGAATCATCATTATCTATAGATTCATGCATATCATTATTTTCTTCCAAAGCAACGGTCATTCTTTCAATAAATTCTTGGACATATGTATGAGCAAAGTTTTCATTGCAATATTTAAGTATGACGGAATTTTCAGATTTGTTGAGAGTAAAACCATACTTTTCAATCAAAGAAGCAACTTCATGAGAACCCTTAAAAACGACAAATTCTTCAATTTGTTCGATATCATAGTAACTATAAACACCCTTTGCATAAGAAGATAAGATTTCATTATCATTGAACTCACATAGGTAGGGAAGGTGTTTTTTAGGGTTCTTAGAGCAACAAGTAAAATCACAAATTTCACAAAGATTCCAAGCATAGCATAGCAAACTATTTATATGATACCATAAGAGTTTCCCTTTTTCACACAACGATGATGCACAAAATGAGCATGCTCATCTAAAGATTTCCCATCAACTAGGCTAAATTGGGGTTTCAGCACGAGCGCATAAGGATCGAAGATGATCCAAGTAGAACACTTTAAGTGGATCCATATCAATAGATTTTCAGCAAGCGAAGATGCAAGCATATAGAAGGCACATGGCAACACGAGCAAACAAAAGGGCGAATAAAACGGCAAGGGTGAAGTGGGGGAGAGGAATACGAGAGGCAAATGGCAAATAATGTAATGCGGGAGATAAGGGTTTGTGATGGGTACTTGGTATGTTGACTTTTGCGTAGACTCCCCAGCAACGGTGCCAGAAATCCTTCTTGCTACCTCTTGAGCACTGCGTTGGTTTTCCCTTGAAGAGGAAAGGGTGATGCAGCAAAGTAGTGTAAGTATTTCCCTCATTTTTGAGAACCAAGGTACCAATCCAGTAGGAGGCCACGCACGAGTCCCTCGCACCTACACAAACAAATAAATCCTCGCAACCAACGCGATAAGGGGTTGTCAATCCCTACAAGGTCACTTACGAGAGTGAGATCTGATAGATATGATAAGATAATATTTTTGGTATTTTTATGATAAAGATGCAAAGTAAAGAAAGTAAAATAAAAATGGCGCCAGAAGTAGCTTGTTGTCGGGAGATTAATATGATAGAAAATAGACCCGGGGGCCATAGGTTTCACTAGTGGCTTCTCTCAAGAGCATAAGTATTACGGTGGGTGAACAAATTACGGTTGAGCAATTGACATAATTGAGCATAGTTATGAGAATATCTAGGTATGATCATGTATATAGGCATCACGTCCGAGACAAGTAGACCGACTCCTGCCTGCATCTACTACTATTACTCCACACATCGACCGCTATCCAGCATGCATCTAGAGTATTAAGTTCATAAGAACAGAGTAACGCTTTAAGCAAGATGACATGATGTAGAGGGATAAACTCATGCAATGTGGTATAAACCCCATCTTGTTATCCTCGATGGCAAAAATACAATACGTGCCTTGCTGCCCCTACTGTCACAGGGAAAGGACACCGCAAGATTGAACCCAAAGCTAAGCACTTCTCCCATTGCAAGAAAGATCAATCTAGTAGGCCAAACCAAACTGATAATTCGAAGAGACTTGCAAAGATAACCAATCATACATAAAAGAATCCAGAGAAAATTCAAATATTGTTCATAGATAAACTTGATCATAAAGCCACAATTCATAAGTCTCAACAAACACACCGCAAAAGAAGATTACATCGAATAGATCTCCACGAGAGAGGGGGAGAACATTGTATTGAGATCCAAAAAGAGAGAAGAAGCCATCTAGCTAATAACTATGGACCCGAAGGTCTGAGGTAAACTACTCACACATCATCGGAGAGGCTATTGTGTTGATGTAGAAGCCCTCCGTGATCGATGCCCCCTCCGGCGGAGCTCCGGATAAGGCCCCAAGATGGGATCTCACAGGTACAGAAGGTTGCGGCGGTGGAATTAGGTTTTTGGCTCCGTATCTGGTAGTTTGGGGGTACGTAGGTATATATAGGAGGAAGAAGTACGTCGGTGGAGCAACGTGGGGCCCACAAGGGTGGAGGGCGCGCCCGGGGGAGGGGGGGAGGTAGGCGCGCCCCCCCTACCTCGTGCCCTCCTGGTTGATGTCTTGACATAGGGTCCAAGTCCTCTGGACCACGTTCTTCCAAAAATCACGTTCCCGAAGGTTTGATTCCGTTTTGGACTCCATTTGATATTCTTTTTCTGCGAAACTCTGAAATAGGCAAAAAACAACAATTCTGGGCTGGGCCTCCGGTTAATAGGTTAGTCCCAAAAATAATATATAAGTGTATAATAAAGCCCAATAATGTCCAAAACAGAATCTAATATAGCATGGAGCAATCAAAAATTATAAATACGTTGGAGACGTATCACCAAGCCCTAATCTCTATCGAGAGGGCTGATCTGGAGTCCGTTCGGGGCTCCGGAGAGGGGAATCCGTCGCCTTTGTTGATGTCTACTACGCAACCTTCTCCTTGTAGACGTTGTTGGGCCTCCAAGTGCAGAGGTTTGTAGGACAGTAGCAAATTTCCTTCAAGTGGATGACCTAAGGTTTATCAATCTGTGGGAGGCGTAGGATGAAGATGGTCTCTCTCAAGCAACCCTGCAAGCAAATAACAAAGAGTCTCTTGTGTCCCCAACACACCCAATACAATGGTAAATTGTATAGGTGCACTAGTTCGGCGAAGAGATGATGATACAAGTGCAATATGGATGGTAGATATAGGTTTTTGTAATCTGAAAATATAAAAACAGCAAGGTAACTAATGACAAAAGTGAGCGTAAACGGTATTGCAATGCTAGGAAACAAGGCCTAGGGTTCATACTTTCGCTAGTGCAAGTTCTCTCAACAATAATAACATAATTGGATCATATAACTATCCCTCAACATGCAACAAAGCGTCACTCCAAAGTCACTAATAGCAGAGAACAAACGAAGAGATTATGGTAGGGTACGAAACCACCTCAAAGTTATTCTTTCCGATCAATCCATTGGGCTATTACTATAAGTGTCACAAACAACCCTACAGTTCGTAGTAAAATAACACCTTAAGACACACATCAACTAAAACCCTAATGTCACCTAGATACTCCAATGTCACCTCAAGTATCCCTGGGTATGATTGTACGATATGCATCACACAATCTCATATTCATCTATTCAAACCAACACAAAGTACTTCAAAGAGTGCCCCAAAGTTTCTACCGGAGAGTCAAGACGAAAACGTGTGCCAACCACTATGCATAGGTTCATGGGCGGAACCCGCAAGTTGATCACCAAAACATACATCAAGTGAATCAATAGAATAACCCATTGTCACCACGGTTATCCCACGCAAGACATACATCAAGTGTTCTCAAATCATTAAAGACTCAATCCAAGAAGATAACTTCAAAGGGAAACTAAATCCATTACAAGAGAGTAGCACTACAAAAAAAATACACTTCTGTGATGATACGTGTTTGTCACAGTAGGTCGCGTTTTTTGTCATGCATGTACATCCATGACAAATTTATGTCAGAATCAAGATAGTCATACCTGTGCTGTCGTAGAAGTGTTCCATGACATTACCAAAATTATCATCCCGGAAGTGTCCACTTCCATGACGATAAATCGCGCGTCACAGAAGTGCTTTCGTCAAGGGTGACCGACACGTGGCATCCACCGTAACGGAACGCCGTTAAGCTATCGGGTCGGGTTTTGGATCCGATAACCCATTAACAGCCCCGACCAATGGGGATTTTCCATGTTTAAAATCATCATTGGCTGGAGGAGACACGTGTCAGGTCCGCGTTGGCACAGGTGTCACTCATCCAATGGGTGAGACACGCCTATGATATGTTGACACATGGACCGGCCCATCAAGTTTAAAAGGGCCGGCCCAGCTAAAGGCCCATGAGATTTTGCGGACCATAATGGGCTGCCCCAGCTAAAGGCCCACAAGATTTTGCGGGCCATAATGGGCCGGCCCAGGTAAAGGCCCACAAGATTTTTGTGTGCCATAATGGGCCAGCCCAGGTAATGGCGCACAAGATTCTTGCGGATCGTAATGGGCCGGCCCAGCTAAAGGCCCACGAGATTTCGCCGACATTAATGGGCCGGCCCAGGTGTAGGCCCACAAGATTTTGAGGACCCTAGTAGGCCGGCCCATTAACTGGCTGCCATGTTTTGGGCCCAATGCCGGCCCATATTTGATCCGGTCCATTAATGGTCTGCCACGCTCCAGGCCTAATAGTGGCCCATATGAGATCCGGCCGGTAAAAGCCTACCATGTTCTGGGCCAAATTATGACCCAGATCAGGTCCGGCCCTTTAAGAGGCTTTGGGCTCAATTATGGCCCATATCAGATTCGGCCCGTCAACTGGACACTATGCTTTTGGGCCCACTTGCTAAAGGCCCACTTAGTAATTCGGCCTGATATTAGTTTTGGCCTGTTAAGGGCCCATTTAACATTTCGGCCCTATATTAATTTCGGCCTGTTAAAAGCCCGTCATATAGTTGGGCCTAACTACGGCCCGGTTTGCATCCGGCCTGCTCGCAGCCGATATCTGATTGGGCCAAACAAGGACCGAGACAATTTTGGCCTGTTAAAAGCCCGTGATTTGATTCGCACAATCATGGGCCGGGGTTCATTTCGGGCTGCTGCCGGCCCGTGAGCTGTTCGGCACGTTTCAGGCCCAACCTACATCGTGATTGCATGACGGCCCGATTATGTACCGTAATTTTACGGTTTGGCCGGTTTACTGGGAAGACATGATATATATATATACAGTAAAATAACTGCAGCATCGTGAATAAGAAAAAACCTAGACTATACAATAAAGAAATTACGGCATATTACATCCACTGGGCATCAAAGTTCGCCACTATGATAATAAAGCACAAGCAGACAGCAGATTACATACACTGGGCATCAAAGATCGCCACCAGTGCAAATAAACACGTCGACAAAATAATATACAAAACCGACATCACTTCAATAGAGTTCAAGAAAGGTTAGCCCTGCTGGGGAGCTGCAGCGCAAGCAGCTGAGCAAGATGATGAGACTGCGCTTGTTCAACACTTATATCTTCCTCACTCTGAAAGATAAACAAGCAGACAGATGACAGGTTTTGCACATAAAAGTATCAGTGCTGACAATTCATCACATTTCTTATTGACGAATAAAGTGACACAGTTTAAAATTGCATTAACACAATATGGTATTGTTCAGGTCAAGACATGGCAGGAAATGACATTGTGAAGGAGTTGGCAGTTTCATGACACCATTGGATTACAGATCAAGAACTCATAGGTATCAATGGTTAGTGTGTTGTCAATTTATACCATTTCAGATTGGCAAATAAAGAGACGGTTTAAATAATAGTAGAATGATATGACATTGTTCATAGTTAGGACATTGCAGAATATGACATTGTGCTGTAGTGGGTAGGTTCACCACACCACTAGATTACGGATGAAGGACAGAAGCATACATGCAGTGCAAAAGAAGATCACTTGCTCTGTATAGTTTAATTTACATGGTATGAAGAAGGAACTTGGTTGTACAACTGAAAACTTAAATTGAGAAAGGACAAACTTTTGTTTATGAACTACATAATAAACTTTAAACAAGCAATTTGATGCAAACACCAAAAATAAACAGCTGTTGCAGTCATGCCTAACCAAATATATACAACAAAGTTTGAAGGCTTGAGATGGACAAACTTACATTATTGGTGAAGACAGGCTCTATAAAGGCCTTGTCCATGCTGATGGGGAGGAAATTCAAGAAGTTTACCATAGAATCTTCTTCAAAAGCATTGCCTTTATTCTACATTTTGTTAAGAGTAAATATAGATGTGATAATATACGAAAAAATGGAGAATATTTTAGATAAGATGAAGAGTGATGCTACATAACCAAGTAGCTATAAATGTAAGTGCAGTGATACAGGCAAAAGGTACAGCCAAGAGCAATGCACAACTAAACTTCTTCAGTACCAACCTTATGGTAAGAGTAAATATAGATCTGATGTGTAGAAAATGGAGGGCAAAGGAAAATAAGCTGCAGAGTGATGGTACATGAACAACTACCTGTCATTATAAGTACACTGATAAAGGACAACATGTACTTACAAGAACAATGCAGAGCTAGAAAAACATTGGCATTGGATATATTCTACACTAATGTAACCATTCATACAGATCAGATAATTTGGAGCGAACAATTGATAAGCAAGCTATCATGCATACTGCTGTCACATAATGAACCAGGTATATATGCAAGTACAGTGATATAGGACAACAGGTACTAACAAGAGCATAGCAGCGGGCAGCATATTTGCGATATCCTGTCATTCTTGTCAAACCGGAATTCTTCTTCGAGCAGATTTCGTGCAAAAAAGATCCGTAAGGCACATGCGGAAAAGTAGAAGTTCAAATTGTCATGTGATTTCATAGACAGTACCTCATCCTGGGAACGAGACCAGTGCATAACAAGGTTTTTCCATTCAATGTCTTCTAAATTTAGCACATGAGACTTCACCGGAAATTCGTTTATAGACTTGTCATCAAAGTGTGATTTCCTCAGGTAACACCGATACTGTTGCAATGCTTCCTTGAAAAGCACAAGCAAGCTTTGCTCGTCATGACTATCCAGATTGACCCTCGCCTAGTTACAACAATGTAATGTAAGTCATTGATGTGTTCAAGCAGCAGAAAATAGGAAAACAATAACCATGAATAATAGCACTTACACGTTTGGACAGGAAGATGTGAAAATGGTGTTTGTCTTCACAATAATCTTCCCATGATGGGAATATATGCACGTAGTCCCTAACAACATTGAAAGCATTCTCTTTTAAACTGGGAATAAATGGAATGGGGTTCCAATCTGCAGGAATTGGCCGTCTCTGCAGTTGGGATAGGTCTTCGGCCGGTGGCCCTTCTGTACTTTTTGCTGGAGTGGGATTTTTCTGTGGTACAGCTGGTACTATGGAAAATGAAATCAGTATACCTTTTGCTGGAGTGCAGGTCCTGTGTGGTGAGGCTAGTGGTGTGGCCAGTGAAGTATGGGTACAGTCTGCTGGAGTCGGTCCTACGTTTTGTGTCACTGGTTGTACAGCCAGTATAAGTGGGGTGCTGTCTGATTTCTCCGGCACCACCACGTTTTTCAAGGACTTTGCTGGTGCTCCTTCAGGTTCGGCAATCACCCTCTTCCTTTTTGATGTCTGATGCACAATAACAACATTTGAGTGGAAAAACATGGTATGATGACAGATGGAATATGTATTGATAATGGATGGGCATGGCATCTCGACATATATGATGAGTAAACTAAGCAGATGGCGGTGCAACAAAGTAGAAGAAATGCAAGACAACATATGCAAGATACCCGCAATCAATAAAACATTGCCAAATTAGAACAGGCACCATGATGGGTGAACAGGACAGGCCATCTGCCTTTGACTCGTCGAGGTTAGAATAGTCATTAGGATCATATTCTGAACAAGAATCAACAAGTGGGGAGCGTATGAGTTTCATTGCATCCAGAATGGCACTCAATGCCTTGGTGCCAATTTTGTAAGTCATTGCAGTGTTTAGCTTCAAGAGTGGACTGCTGCTAGTGCGACACAAAGCAGCTACACAGATCATAGTGTAGATATAACGGGAAAACCTTAAGCATCAGAGTAAAATCAGCAAAGTGGAACTTGCTGGAATATATGTGCTAGTATTGCCGGTACGGCTAGAAAGGCTTCGGATACCAGCTCTCTTCAAGTGAAGGTGCGGTACTGTTAATATCAGTGTAACTCTCAAAGGCGACACAACTCCCCGCATTTCCTTGCTATTCTTATAGGATTCAAGTGGGCAGGCCACTACAAATCCTATCCCTATGTTTACAAGATCCTACGAATCAAAGAGGCTCAAAGTGTCCATCACAACCAACCGTATAGACCTCTACACTGCAAATGTCCCTGCTCATCTTCAGTACAAGGAACATATTGTACTATATCATACTCCACTACTAGGAAAAGGCCTGCTAGTGGCGCACCTGTTTTGCCTAGTAATGGCGCACTACAGGTGCGCCACTAGCATCACGCCATCAGAATTTTTTACTAATGGCGCACCAGGCAGTGCGCCATTAGTACATCGCACGGTGCGCCATTACTATCTGACTTAGTAATGGCGCACCACATAGAAGTGCGCCATTACTAACAATTTTTTTTCAGAATTTTTTTTTTTCAAATTTTTTTTTGTTTTTTTCTTAATCTCGGGTCACTATGGCTTAATCTCGGGTCAATATGCTTAATCTCAAGGCAAATCGCACTCCGTGGTCAAACTTCCCGAAAGGTCACCCATCCTCACAGTACTCCAGCCCAAGCACGGTTAACTTCAGAGTTCTATCCAACCCTAGCACCAGCTCACTTAACAGGCACTTGTTGATATATCTAGCATATCAATCCTATAAAACCCTGTTGATGTCTAGGACTTTGTTCATGTTCATGAGTGTGATGAAATTTTGAAAAAATATTTCAAACTTCCCGGTCATATTACGTATCATATTTTGAAAAAAAATTCAATTTTTTAAACCAATTTTTTTTCTGTTACTAGTGGCGCACGTAGCAAATGGTGCGCCACTAGTAAGTTTGAATTTGTTTTTTCATTTTTCTCCCCTCTAGATCTTAAAAGCCCCGTATCTTTCGTTCTGTTAGGTTTTTGGGGATTTTGAAGATGTTGAACGGGGTTCTCCCGATTCAATTCGTATGTAACTTTTCGAGTAGATGATTTTTCATATAAAAAACTTTTTAATCCGAGTTCGTATGCAAAAGTTATGCCCATTTTACAAATTCCAGAGAGATTTTGCAAATAAAGTCGAAATTCATATTTGTAAATTTTCCCAACAACTAGACCACATATCACATGGGAAACTTATTTTATTTTATTTTTTTTGAAATTTCTATCATTTTCTTTTATTTTTTCTAAAACTGAAAAGGCGGTCCATGGGGGGTGCATTCGGTGGAATTTTTGGGCAAAGTTAGTAATGGCGCACCGTGGGTGTGGTGCACCACACCCACCGTGCGCCATTACTAACTTTGAAAAAAAATAAAAAAAATTGGTAGTAGTGGCGCACCGAGGGTGTGGTGCGCCATTACTAGTTAAAACTAGTAATGGCGCACTGTCCCTTGGTGCGCCATTACTAGTTTTGACCAAAAAAAATTGTTAGTAGTGGTGCACCGAGGATGTGGTGCGCCATTACTAGTTAAACTAGTAATGGCGCACTATTCTCTGGTGCGCCATTACTAGTTTTGAAAAAAAAAATTGTTAGTAGTGGCGCACCGTGGATGTGGTGCGCCATTAGTATTTGGACACTAATGGCGTACCAACACATGGTGCGCCATTAGTATATAGTAGTGGCGCACCACATGTGTGGTGCGCCATTAGTGTCCATATTATCTATAGCCCTTTTCCTAGTAGTGCTCCCTCCGTTCCAAAATATAAGTCTTGGTAGAGATTTCCACTATGGATCACATACAGATGTATCCAGATACATTTTAGAGTGTAGATTCACTCATTTTGCTCCATATGTAGTCCATGGTGGAATCTATACAAAGACTTGTATTTAGGAACGGAGAGTACATATTAAAGAAGAACGGAAGAGGAACATGGTAAAGAAGAGCAAGCAGATTTTGGATAATAAAATGTTGGTTGCACAGTGCCCACACATGATGAACTAGAGCGCATTAAGAATGCAACTCCCAGCTGTCTCTCGACCATTTCAGGCGGTTGGATGAAGATCCTACGTCTCCTAACCCTTCTTCTTCCTCGTCTCTGATTCTTCCCATACAGAACACCGCACGGGCCGCCGGCTGGACCACCGGCCCCCACCGCCTGCGTTCCTCCGCCACCCCAACCCCCACCCCCGCCCCAACCCCTACCCGCGTCGAGTTTTCTTCGTTCGGCGAGGCCCCACAACCACCCGAGCCCCTTCGATCGCACCGGCGAACTCCGGCGAGCTCTGAAAAATCGACTGACCCAATTTTGAAATTTAGTCTACTGTGATTTAACTAGTGTGGAATATAAAAGGGGAAAACCATAAGCATTGGGAGTATAGTGTTGAGTGTGCCATGGCGGAACTAAAGGTGCAAACTGGACAAAGGCAAGTTTGCAACCAAGACAAGAAATCAGAGTAAAGCAGTGGCGATCTATTTTCTTGCTGCGATAAATAAGTTGAGCAGATACAAAAGAGTACCGCCTCTGGTGCGGCGCCGTGTACGCATCTGCTGAGAATTTGACGGTGCTGCGGTAGCAATGGCTGTCGGTGGCGTGGAAGCAGATCTAGGAGGGTAGACGGTGGCGGCGGGGCGCGGTGGACGAGACGGTCGTAGGAGCGGCGCCGGCAAGGTGGACGACGGCGGGGATGAAGCGAGAGGACGGGATGCAAGGATCCCGGTCCGAAGCCGTGGATGAGAGAGGTCGATCTCTTGTAATGGATGGCGGCGTCGGGGTATCAGCTCCGGCATGGTGGAGGAGGACGGCGGTGGATGGGGTGGCGGACGGCGGCGGACGGAGGAGGGTGGGGTGGAGAGGGTGTTTTGGCGCCCACGGAGTACGAATGGGGAAAAGGGAGGTAGAGAGGAAGGGGGGAACCATGTATTTAGGGCGCACTTGTCTCAAATGCGAGGAAATTTACAAACTTAGCCCCCGTTTCAAATTTCTACTACATCACAACAACATTAGTCGGTTGGGGATAGGACGGTAAT
Organism: Triticum aestivum; assembly: GCF_018294505.1. Taxonomy (NCBI): domain Eukaryota; kingdom Viridiplantae; phylum Streptophyta; class Magnoliopsida; order Poales; family Poaceae; genus Triticum; species Triticum aestivum. The sequence goes on from NC_057796.1 coordinate 485,298,228, forward strand.
CTCGCATACACCGAATATTTGCCGACGAGAGTTTGTTTTTGGCGCCCACCGTGTATAAATATGAATCGGGGAGGGAGTCGATTTCGGCCGAGGACACACTATGTTTTGGCGCCCACCGTGTATGAATCCGGGTGAGAGGCGGTTACGTCACGTTTGGGTGAAATTACAAACCTACCCCTACGAAACCTATTGAAATCCAACAGATAGGCTTTGCGTGGCAGGGATAGGCAGTAGTGATTTCCATCTCGCAGATTTTGGTTTCGGGCGGTTACTGCGACTTTCCCCGCTTCGTTCAAATTTTGCAGAGTGCACGTTTACCGTGCCAACTCAATTCGAATCCCGTTTGTATTCTATTTTTTTTCGGGTGGGATCCATTTTCAATTGAAATTACATTCTATATACATCATTTTTTCATATATACTTTCAAAAGCACAACAAAGAATTCTGCTCCTTTATATGTATAATATGATTTACAAATACAACGATCTCGAAATCTTATGGTTGAATTCAAAAAAATTTAACCAAATTATGTTCTACTAAAATGTATGGATCAGTAATATCTACATATTAAATAACATAGATGTGCGTGAATTCATATGAGTATGCATGTTTGATAGATCAATTTTGGTTCAAGTATGGATTACATGTATCATCATCTCGAATTCAAATATTTGAATCCCTTTTTTGTTCACTCCTTTCACGCCCATCTCTCTCGCATGCATGCTCCTTCAGGTAGCTATCACTCTCTTTCCTCGAGCTCACCCGCACGCTCACTTCATGTTTCTCCTATCCTCGCAAACATGGTCTCTCGACGTCTCCCTTGAGAAGTGTCACACTCTCCCTATCATTATACATTACACGGTTTTCATTATCTCACGTCTCTACTGTTCTCTGGTATCACTCGGTACCTAAGCTTTCTTTTTCACCGCCACACACACAGTCTCCACTCGTCTTTCACTTTGTCTTTCTCTCTATGGGATTCTCTCACACACCCTATATGTCTCTACATATGACTCATACCACTAAAATTACTCTCTCTCACTCTCTCTCTCCTGTAGACACAACATTTGTTGCGGTCTCCTTTTCGTCTCCATCCCAGATTGACATTATTCATTTGTTTACCGATCAGACAACCCCGACTACCGTCTCCTCTCTCTCACACACAGACACACACACACAACTCCTGCTTCCACTCCCCTTCCCGACTACCGTCTCTCTCTCTCTCTCACACACACAAAACTCTCGCTTTCGCACCCCGACTCCTATTTCTCTCACAAACATTTATCGACTAGCTAGCCTCTAGATAGGTTTATGCACCCGCACACTCGTGCTTCCACCATCGCATACATGTCTCTCTCCCGCTCCTTGTATCTATGTAGATTTTTCTTCCCTTCTTGAGACACGCCCTCTCGATCGTGCACACACACACTATCGCCTCATTTTAAGCTGATACCTATCGCACACACACTCCTTGTGTCTTTGTCACACATGCACTCCGTCCTCCTCCACTCTCCCTCTCTCTCTCTCACACACATGGGCTTTTTGCAACAAGTAGCAAGATGCCCATGCGTTGCACGGAACATCAAGATGCATTTGTATGAGTAGTTTATCTTGTGGGGGAAAAGGATGAACGAGGGAAGGCCTTATTTGCAAATGTGGAGAGGGGTGTGGGTATCTTTTTGCAAAATTGCCATAGTTTCCTTCCTATCCGTCAGATATAGATCGGACGGCCTATATTGCAGGATGGCAGGCACACGATCATCACCGACAATGCTTTTTTATAAGAGTAGGGATAAAAAATAGAGTTGGTGATGATGGTGGGCCTGCCATCCTGCAATGTAGGTCGCCCGATTTATATCTGACGGATAGGAAGGAAAATATGGCAATTTACCCGCACTCTTCACCACATTTGCAGATAAGGCCTTCCCTCGTTCATCCTTTTCTCCCACAAGATCTTGATGTTCCGTGCAGCGCATGGGCATCTTGCTAGTAAGAGTAGAAATTAGACATATACCACTTCTCGAATCTTGAAACCAACAACATTCCTCCCTTATCTCATCAAAACCGCCAAAGGAATATATTTTGAGTGAAACATAACATATTTTTAGTGACATACGTATTTCAAAACTAGACTTTTTTTTCTATCAAATCGGTGAATATGTATTAATCTACTTTGATCGTGTGGCAACGCATTGGCACATTGCTAGTAGTTATTATAATTTTTTGGACACCAGACAAACGGTGGAGTACATATACGAAGAGAAGAGGCGCATGCACGCAGTCTGCCTCTCGCTGCAGGCCCGGCTGAGCACGCCTCCTCGCTGCGTGCAACCAGCTTAAGACTGCCCCGCCTGCCTTCATTGAATCCGCGCGTGTGCCGGCAACACGTCCTTGCGCGAGCCGGCAGGCATTTTAGAACACAAAAAATGACTAAAATATAATTAATTTACGCATGGTCTTGACTTGTTGTTGTCGCCGTCTTCGATCTGCTCGATGCCCTCTTTGAAGATTGAGGTGTTGTGCATGTTGGGGTGCAAAGAAGTACAAGCGAGAGTGGTCGCCGTATAACCTTGGATGGGGATGAATTGTGTGCTCGGGGGAGTGTGTGTGTGTGTGTGTGTTGTGCTGCGTGTGTCTCTGTGTGTGTGTGTGTGTGTGTGTGTCAGATATTGAGAGAAAACAAACCTAAGGAGAGAAATGGGTATTCACGAAGATATTGTGCGGGCCTTGAGGTGGGCAGGGGCCGGGTGAGGGTGTCAAAATGTGCGCGTCGATGCATGTGTTGCATGCGACCGTGCGAGGGACGGACGAATCGAGAGATATGGTTGTTGTGTTACGGATGCTCCTGTCTCTGTCTCTCTCTGTGTCCCTCTCTCTCTCTCTCTCTCTCTCACACACACACACACACACAAGTAAACTAGAAGACCGTTCTCTCATATATACACAACGTATCGGCATCTGTCTATGTCTCACTCATGCATGATCATTTGCACATTCACACCTCTCTATGTCTGTATCACACGCACACCGTCTCCACATTGCCCTTCCGCCACAACACACATATGGACACATACACATGTTCTCTCTCAGTCACACACACAAAATCAATATTAAAAAAAACTAGGGCACACCTAAACCGTCCAAATCCAAATAAACACGAACTGGAGCTAAATTTAAATATATGGAAATATTGAAGCGTCAAGAACTTTCACAGGAAAAAAAGTTGACTAATATTCGAGGATTGTTTTCACACACACAAAAAGGTTCGTGGATGTCCTTCGAGCGCGACACGGTGACGCACCGTTCGATCGACCGCGCGGCCGCGGTTCACGCGCTTGCACAGGATTCCGTATCGTGGCTGTGGTACTAACTAATAAAAGCGCCGCCTAAGTCTAATGTTTACATATACTAGTATGGTTTTCTTTTAAGTTTGACCAACCTTATATATAAAACTAAAGTAAGCTCCCACACGCGCACTCATAAATATGCCGCCGCGGCCGTTGCGCATGCCGGCGCCCGCCTGCTCCGGCCAACAATTTCTCGCCCATCACCGCCGTGTCGCCGCCATCCCTGTGCCATGAAGCCAAAGGCTCGCCCGCTCACGTCGTCTGCAGTCCCTCCTCGTGATGCCGCCGCGCTGCCAAGCACGCAAGCAGCTGGTGGAGCCGCGTCTATGCACGCAGCATACGAAGAGGAGGACGAGCGCGTGCTCCAGCATGCCGGCGAGGAGGAACTAGCTTGTCATTGTCGTCTCCGCCCGCGCGGAGGAGGCGCGCATGGTGGCTGTCGCGGCGGAAGCCGATCGCGCGCGTGTCGAGCCCGCAAACCGGGTGCGGACGTGGAATCTACCTTCGAGACCTTGAATGCCACGTGGATCCTGCAATCTGAAGGAGCAATTTGGGTCAGTCGACTCATGTGAGCCGTTTGATGCAACATGGATGGCTAGAAGGGCTTCTTCCACCTCTTCTGCCGTCTTCTTCCTTAGCTCCGTCGAACTTCTTTCACAAATCGACTGAACCAAATTATACTACTAGTACGAACGTATTAAGTACAGTAGGAACACGAAGATACGAGCAGTAGTACCAACTGCAAGAAGAACAGTAGTAAGATATAGTACTAGTACTACCGTACGTACTAAAGAGTTCAAATAACGAGAAAGAACATAAACATAGTTCTGTTGGGGCCTCAGCACAACACACCCTTGAAAATAAACTAAGCAACTAGTCCGCTTGACACTGCAGTAGAACCATCATGAGCGACGGCACTGCCACCTACTCGGAGTCCGAGTCCACGTCCTCGACTTCGTCCTCGTCCCTCTTCCTCTTCCTCTTCGCCGACGCTTCTTTGCTTGAACCGGACACTGGGCTCTGCTTCTTCATCCAACCCTTGTAGATATTTAAACAAAGGTAGGCATCCATTGCTGCGTACAGTATGTGATCTTCATCTAATGTCTTCGACTCCCATGCATGATGAAACTCGTGATGAGGTTTCTTCAGTTTAGCGTACAAAGGATCAATCATGGCTGCTGCCAGGGTCAGCATTGAAGGTTGAGAGGAGGACACCAGACTTTCCTTCTGGAGATCGAAGGGCTGGCCTACAACGAGACCTATCCGACGCAGGACATCACTGTCGTTCTTAAAGCCTACAGTAACGAATTTCACTCTTTTGTCCTTGAGGAAGTTCTTAAAATCCTGGCATTCAATGTCGGCATGGCATATGTGGTAGACCAAGCAAACGTTATGTACGCAAACCTGGATCACGGCGGGCTTCTTCCTCTCTTCGTCCTTTAGATCCTTCTCTCGTCCCAGGACTGTGGTGTACATCATTCTCCTAATGATGTGATCCCGTTATCAATGACATCCAATGTCCATAGTCAGGAAACCATGGCTATCTGTTGATCAACGAGCTAGTCAACTAGAGGCTTACTAGGGACACGTTGTGGTCTATGTATTCACACATGTATTACAATTTCCGGACAATACAATTATAGCATGAATAATAGACAATTATCATGAACAAAGAAATATAATAATAACCATTTATTATTGCCTCTAGGGCATATTTCCAACAGTCTCCCACTTGCACTAGAGTCAATAATCTAGTTACATTGTGATGAATCGAACACCCATTGCGTCCTGGTGTTGATCATGTTTTGCCCTAGGGAGAGGTTTAGTCAACGGATCTGCTACATTCAGGTCCGTATGTACTTTACAAATATCTATGTCTCCATTTTGAACACTTTCACGAATGGAGTTGAAACGACGCTTGATATGCCTGATCTTCCTGTGAAACCTGGGCTCCTTCGCAAGGGCAATAGCTCCAGTGTTGTCACAGAAGAGAGTCATTGGGGCCGACGCATTGGGAATCACCCCTAGGTCGGTAATGAACTCCTTCATCCAGACTGCTTCCTGTGCTGCCTCCGAGGCTGCCATGTACTCCGCTTCACATGTAGATCCCGCCACGACGCTTTGCTTGCAACTGCACCAGCTTACTGCTCCTCCATTCAAAATATACACGTATCCGGTTTGCGACTTCGAGTCATCCAGATCTGTGTCGAAGCTAGCGTCGACGTAACCCTTTACGACGAGCTCTTCGTCACCTCCATAAACGAGAAACATATCCTTAGTCCTCTTCAGGTACTTCAGGATATTCTTGACCGCTGTCCAGTGTTCCTTGCCGGGATTACTTTGGTACCTTCCTACCAAACTCACGGCAAGGTTTACATCAGGTCTGGGACACAGCATGGCATACATAATAGACCCTATGGCCGAGGCATAGGGGATGACACTCATCTCTTCTATATCTTCTGCCGTGGTCGGGCATTGAGCCGTGCTCAACTGCACACCTAGCAATACAGGCAAGAACCCCTTCTTGGACTGATCCATATTGAACTTCTTCAATATCTTGTCAAGGTATGTACTCTGTGAAAGACCAATGAGGCGTCTTGATCTATCTCTATAGATCTTGATGCCTAATATATAAGCAGCTTCTCCAAGGTCCTTCATTGATAAACACTTATTCAAATAGGCCTTTATACTCTCCAAGAATTCTATATCATTTCCCATCAACAATATGTCATCCACATATAATATGAGAAATGCTACAGAGCTCCCACTCACTTTCTTGTAAACACAGGCTTCTCCATAAGTCTGTGTAAACCCAAACGCTTTGATCATCTCATCAAAGCGAATGTTCCAACTCCGAGATGCTTGCACCAGCCCATAGATTGAGCGCTGGAGCTTGCACACTTTGTTAGCATTCTTAGGATCGACAAATCCTTCCGGCTGCATCATATACAACTCTTCCTTAAGGAAGCCATTAAGCAATACCGTTTTGACGTCCATCTGCCATATCTCATAATCATAGTATGCGGCAATTGCTAACATGATTCGGACGGACTTCAGCTTCGCTACGGGTGAGAAAGTCTCATCGTAGTCAACCCCTTGAACTTGTCGATAACCCTTAGCGACAAGTCGAGCTTTGTAGATGGTCACATTACCATCTGCGTCCGTCTTCTTCTTAAAGATCCATTTGTTTTCTATGGCTCGCCGCTCAACGGGCAAGTCAGTCAAAGTCCATACTTCGTTTTCATACATGGATTCTATCTCGGATTTCATGGCTTCTAGCCATTTGTCGGAATCTGGGCCCGCCATCGCTTCTTCATAGTTCGTAGGTTCACCGTTGTCTAACAACATGATTTCCAGGACAGGTTAGCCGTACCACTCTGGTGCGGAACGTGTCCTTGTGGACCTACGAAGTTCAGTAACTTGATCTGAAGTTTCATGATCATCATCATTAACTTCCTCCCCAGTCGGTGTAGGCACCACAGGAACATTTTCCCGCGCTGCGCTACTTTCCGGTTCGGAAGGGGTGACTATCACCTCATCAAGTTCCACTTTCCTCCCACTCAATTCTTTCGAGAGAAACTCCTTCTCTAGAAAGGACCCGTTCTTGGCAACGAAGATCTTGCCTTCGGATCTGAGGTAGAAGGTATACCCAATAGTTTCCTTAGGGTATCCTATGAAGACGCATTTTTCCGATTTGGGTTCGAGCTTTTCAGGTTGAAGTTTCTTGACATAAGCATCGCATCCCCAAACTTTTAGAAACGATAGCTTAGGTTTCTTCCCAAACCATAATTCATACGGTGTCATCTCAATGGATTTAGACGGTGCCCTATTTAAAGTGAATGCAGCAGTCTCTAAAGCATAACCCCAAAGTGAGAGCGGTAAATCGGTAAGAGACATCATAGATCGCACCATATCCAATAGAGTGCGAGTACGACGTTCGGACACACCATTTCTCTGAGGTGTTCCAGGCGGCGTGAGTTGTGAAACTATTCCACATTTCCTTAAGTGTGTACCAAATTCGTGACTTAAATATTCTCCACCACGATCTGATCGTAAGAATTTTATTTTCCTGTCACGTTGATTCTCGACTTCACTCTGAAATTCCTTGAAATTTTCAAAGGTTTCAGACTTGTGTTTCATTAGGTAGACATACCCATATCTACTTAAATCATCAGTGAGAGTGAGAACATAACGATATCCTCCGCGAGTGGACCGCACACATCGGTATGTATGATTTCCAATAAGTTGGTTGCTCGCTCCATTGTTCCGGAGAACGGAGTCTTGGTCATCTTACCCATGAGGCATGGTTCGCACGTGTCAAATGATTCATAATCAAGAGACTCCAAAAGTCCATCTGCATGGAGCTTCTTCATGCGCTTGACACCAATGTGACCAAGGCGGCAGTGCCACAAGTATGTGGGACTATCGTTATCAACTTTACATCTTTTGGTATTCACACTATGAACATGTGTAACATCACGTTCGAGATTCATCAAAAATAAACAATTGACCAGCGGGGCATGACCATAAAACATATCTCTCAAATAAATAGAACAACCATTATTCTCAGATTTAAATGAGTAGCCATCTCGAATTAAACGAGATCCAGATACAATGTTCATGCTCAAAGCTGGCACTAAATAACAATTATTGAGGTTTAAAACTAATCCCATGGGTAGATGCAGAGGTAGCGTGCCAACGGCGATCACATCGACCTTGGAACCATTCCCGACGCGCATCGTCACCTCGTCCTTTGCCAGTCTCCGTTTATTCCGTAGTTCCTGCTTTGAGTTACAAATATGAGCAACCGCACCGGTATCAAATACCCAGGAGCTACTACGAGTACTGGTAAGGTACACATCAATTACTTGTATATCACATATACCTTGGGTGTTGCCGGCCTTCTTCTTGTCCGCTAAATATTTGGGGCAGTTCCGCTTCCAGTGACCACTTCCCTTGCAATAAAAGCACTCAGTTTTAGGCTTCGGTCCATTCTTTGACTTCTTCCCGGTAACTGGCTTACCGGGCGCGGCAACTCCCTTGCCGTCCTTCTTGAAGTTCTTCTTACCCTTGCCCTTCTTGAACTTAGTGGTTTTATTCACCATCAACACTTGATGTTCTTTTCTGATCTCTACCTCAGCTGATTTCAGCATGGAATATACCTCGGGAATGGTCTTTTCCATCCCCTGCATATTGTAGTTCATCACAAAGCTCTTGTAGCTTGGTGGAAGCGACTGGAGGATTCTGTCAATGACCGCGTTATCCGGGAGATTAACTCCCAGCTGAGACAAGCGGTTGTGCAACCCAGACATTCTGAGTATGTGCTCACTAACTGAACTGTTCTCCTCCATTTTACAGCTGAAGAACTTGTCGGAGACATCATATCTCTCGACCCGGGCATGAGCTTGAAAAACCAGTTTCAGCTCCTCGAACATCTCATATGCTCCATGTTTCTCAAAACGCTTTTGGAGACCCGGTTCTAAGCTGTAAAGCATGCCGCACTGAAAGAGGAAGTAATCATCAGCACGCTGCTGCCAAGCGTTCATAACGTCTTGGTTCTCAGGGATTGGTGCTTCACCTAGTGGTGCTTCTAAGACATAATCTTTCTTGGCTGCTATGAGGATGATCCTCAGGTTCCGGACCCAGTCCGTATAGTTGCTGCCATCATCTTTCAGCTTGGTTTTCTCTAGGAACGCGTTGAAATTGAGGACAACGTGGGCCATTTGATCTACAATACATAGTGTAAAGATTTTAGACTAAGTTCATGATAATTAAGTTCATATAATCAAATTATTTAATGAACTCCCACTCAGATAGACATCCCTCTAGTCATCTAAGTGAAACATGATCCGAATTCAACCAGGCCGTGTCCGATCATCACGTGAGACGGACTAGTCAAGATCGGTGAACATCTCCATGTTGATCGTATCTTCTATACGACTCATGCTCGACCTTTCGGTCCTCCGTGTTCCGAGGCCATGTCTGTACATGCTAGGCTCGTCAAGTCAACCTAAGTGTATTGCGTGTGTTCCAAGGCCATGTCTGTACATGCTAGGCTCGTCAACACCCGTTGTATTCGAACGTTAGAATCTATCACACCCGATCATCACGTGGTGCTTCGAAACAACGAACCTTCGCAACGGTGCACAGTTAGGGTGAACACTTACTTGAAATTATTATAAGGGATCATCTTACTTACTACCGTCGTTCTAAGCAAATAAGATGCAAGATATGATAAACATCACATGCAATCAAATAGTGACATGATATGGCCAATATCATCATGCTCCTTTGATCTCCATCTTCGGGGCACCATGATTATCTTCGTCACCGGCATGACACCATGATCTCCATCATTGTGTCTTCATGAAGTTGTCACGCCAACGATTACTTCTACTTGTATGGCTAACGCGTTTAGCAACAAAGTAAAGCAAATTACATGGCGTTATTCAATGACACGCAGGTCATGCAAAATAATAAAGACAACTCCTATGGCTCCTGCCGGTTGTCATACTCATCGACGTGCAAGTCGTGATTCCTATTACAAGAATGTGATCAATCTCATACATCACATATATCATTCATCACATCTTCTGGCCATATCACATCACATAGCACTTGCTGCAAAAACAAGTTAGACGTCCTCTAATTGTTGTTGCAAGTTTTTACGTGGTTTGTAGGTTTCTAGCAAGAACGTTTTCTTACCTACGTATGACCACAACGTGATTTGCCAATTTCTATTTACCCTTCATAAGGACCCTTTTCATCGAATCCATTCCGACTAAAGTAGGAGAGACAGACACCCGCTAGCCACCTTATGCAACTAGTGCATGTCAGTGGGTGGAACCAGTCTCACGTAAGCGTACGTGTAAGGTCGGTCCGGGCCGTTTCATCCTACAATGCCGCCGAAACAAGAAACGACTAGTAGCGGCAAGAAGAATTGGCAAACTCAACGCCCACAACTGCTTTGTGTTCTACTCGTGCATAGTAACTACGCATAGTCGTAGCATAATTTTAAAATTTTCCTACGTTCACCAAGATGCATCTATGGAGTATACTAGCAACGAGGGGAAGGGAGTGCATCTACATACCCTTGTAGATCGCGAGCGGAAGCGTTCCAATGAACGTGGATGACGGAGTCGTACTCGCCGTGATCCAAATCACCGATGACCGAGTGCCGAACGGACGGCACCTCCGCGTTCAACACACGTACGGTGCAGCGACGTCTCCTCCTTCTTGATCCAGCAAGGGGGAAGGAGAGGTTGATGGAGATCCAACAGCACGACGGCGTGGTGGTGGATGTAGCGGGTCTCGGCAGGGCTTTGCTAAGCTTCTGCGAGAGAGAGAGAGGTGTTGCAGGGGAGGAGGGAGGCGCCCAAGGCTGTTGTGTGCTGCCCTCCCTCCCCCCTTTATATAGGCCCCCTGGGGGGGCGCCGGCCCTGGAGATCAGATCCAAAGGGGGGGCGGCGGCCAAGTGGGGGGGAAGGGGTGCCTTGCCCCCCAAGGCAAGGGGAAAGCTCCCCCCCTAGGGTTTCCAACCCTAGGCGCATGGGGGGAGGCCCAAGGGGGGCGCCCCAGCCCACTAGGGGCTGGTTCCCTTCCACTTTCAGCCCACGGGGCCCTCCAGGACAGGTGGCCCCACCCGGTGGACCCCCGGGACCCTTCCGGTGGTCCCGGTACAATACCGGTAACCCCCAAAACTTTCCCGGTGGCCGAAACTGGACTTCCTATATATAGTTCTTCACCTCCGGACCATTCCGGAACCCGTCGTGACGTCCGGGATCTCATCCGGGACTCCGAACAACTTTCTGGTTTCTGCATATCTCTACAACCCTAGCGTCACCGAACCTTAAGTGTGTAGACCCTACGGGTTCGGGAGACATGCAGACATGACCGAGACGCCTCTCTAGTCAATAACCAACAGCGGGATCTGGATACCCATGTTGGCTCCCACATGTTCCACGATGATCTCATCGGATGAACCACGGTGTCGAGGATTCAATCAATCCCGTATACAATTCCCTTTGTCAATCGGTATGTTACTTGCCCGAGATTCGATCGTCGGTATCCCAATACCTTGTTCAATCTCGTTACCGGCAAGTCTCTTTACTTGTACCGCAATGCATGATCCCGTGACTAATGCCTTAGTCACATTGAGCTCATTATGATGATGCATTACCGAGTGGGCCCAGAGATACCTCTCCGTCACACGGAGTGACAAATCCCAGTCTCGATCCGTGCCAACCCAACAGACACTTTCGGAGATACCCGTAGTGCACCTTTATAGTCACCCAGTTACGTTGTAACGTTTGGCACACCCAAAGCACTCCTACGGTATCCGGGAGTTGCGCGATCTCATGGTCTAAGGAAAAGATACTTGACATTGGAAAAGCTCTAGCAAACGAAACTACACGATCTTTTATGCTATGCTTAGGATTGGGTCTTGTCCATCACATCATTCTCCTAATGATGTGATCCCGTTATCAATGACATCCAATGTCCATAGTCAGGAAACCATGACTATCTGTTGATCAACCAGCTAGTCAACTAGAGGCTTACTAGGGACACGTTGTGGTCTATGTATTCACACATGTATTATGATTTCCGGACAATACAATTATAGCATGAATAATAGACAATTATCATGAACAAAGAAATATAATAATAACCATTTATTATTGCCTCTAGGGCATATTTCCAACAGTATCATGCACTTGGGACTCGCAAACATGCTAATGTGCTAGGCAATTAAAGAAGAGAGAGATGGTTATAGTAACATAGGTAGATACCGTAACATAATAAATGTGATGCTACTATGTGTCATGCATGGCAATAAATGAGACCACCTATGATACTAATCTATGATACTATGCACTATAGAGGTAGTAACATAGACTAGTAACATATGCATGTTACTAGTCTAAGTTACTCCCCACTATGACCAGCCTTAGAGTACCACTACCTCCCTTCTAGTTTAAAGGGCTCGATTCAAAAATTTCACCTACTCTTAGCAAGATAGTAGAGGCGGTGGAATAGTTTTTGACGTCTGCAAAAGTACTCAACTAGTGCTGTCGTTCTTCACAAAAAAATGGGTTTACCAATGCATGCATGAACACTAGTTACTCTAACCCCCTCTCTTCTTTAATTCTTTGCCACATCAGCATGTTTGCTATTCCTGTGTGCATGATACCAGCTAAGGTACCACCATTATGGCCAGCCTTAATCATCGCATGCAATAATTTAGTCCACCTTGAAATATGAACATGTGTGGGGCGTGTATGTTTTTAATGATTTGAGACTATACCTAGCCCCGCATGCAAGATGACTTATTATGCACCGTTCCCCATACCTACAGGAAGCCCGTTCGTCTCCAAATCTTTTCCTCTCCATGTGTGGAAACAATATGCCTGCCAAACTCTCCTTCTCCCTCCGGCGGTCCCACCACTCCACCCAGTGTGAAAAAATCTGCATGCATGACTCTCCTCCCCCACGCTCGTCCAATCCGTTGTGACCAGCAATATTTCCACCCCTTCGCTCCCCCGTAATTTACTCCAACAAATATGCCCACGTAGCTGTTACTTAACCGCAGGTGCATTGGGTCAATGACATGTGGGCCCAACAGGGGTGTTGCCCACATGTCAGTGACGCAACTGGACCAGCAGTTAAGTCAGTGCAGCTCAGTCCATATCTTACGTAGGTGTGCCATTGCTTGCTATAAATACTGCGCCTCCAACGACATCGCTATCTCCTCCCCTCACGTTCACATTCATCGCTATCTCCTCCCCCTCCCTCTCACGTCGACCACCATGGCATCACCCCTCCCAAGCCCTAGGAGCCCCTCGCTGCACCACGCGGACGGTCACGCGTCACTGTTCCGTTCCTCGCCGCCACTAGTCGAGGAGGACGCGACGCATCGCCGTTCCGTTCCTCGCCGCCACTAGTCAAGGAGGACGCGTCGGCGTTCCGCTCCTCGCCGCGACGCGACGCGTCGCCGTTCCGTTCCTCGCCGCCACTAGTCGAGGAGGACGCGTCGGCTTTCCGCTCCTCACCGCGACGCGTCGAGGTGGACGCGTCGGCGTTCCCAATCTCGCCAGCACGCGCGCCGGAGGACGCGTCGGCTCCCCGCTACGAGGAGAACGCCGCGCCGCCCGCCGAGCCACCCAGCCTTGAGGAGCTTTGGAAAGAAATGGTTGTCACCTTGTGGGAGGCTTTGTCTCCAGCAGAGCGCGCCAAAATAGAGGCGAAGAAGAAGGCCGAGGAAGAGAAGAGCACCGCGGAACAAGCTGCCTGGGAGGCCTATGTCGCGTCCGAGAGAGTCAGGCAATTGGCTCTTTGGTAGATGGCTCGTGCGAGGGCCGTGAGGGTGGCGGAGGACGCCCGTGCCGACGCCCTGAGTGCATTCGGGCCCAAGCGCCTCATCTACGCTTGGCGGTACATGGACTGGGTGCACGCTTCAAGCGAGGAGGAGTACCTGTTGGCGCCGGATCACCGCACCGGTGAGATCGCGCTCGCCCGTTGGCAAGCCGCCAATCAGCACCTCGCGAGTTGTGAGGCTGAGGAAGAGGCGTTGTGTCGGAGCGCTAGGAAACGGCCGCGCACCAGGGCACTCGTGGCGCGCCACAAGCGCTCCTGCGAGCGTCGTGGCTTTTAGGAGGAGTATAATTTTTGTTTCGTAAGGCGATCTCATTAGTTTTGGGACGCAAATGATAAATCCCGAACGTTCAGGAATTTTTAGCGTCCTTAATTAAGTATGTAAAAGGGAAAGTTTGGAAACCTTGTGTATTCGTACGCATTTTGCAAGTACGTGCATATAGCACAAACTTTACTATATACTATCGCACTACACGTCTCTCTCGATATATGCTTGCAGACTGTGCTACTCCCTCCGTCCAGGTCAATAAGTCATCTTTGGTTGTGCACCGTGACCAAGAAGGAGGGAAGACTTATACACCTAGACGGAGGGAGTACTACTATTACTTATGTACGTGCAAATGCACGTTTTAACATTACGATGCGGTTTTTGTAAAAGTAGAAAAACAACACTAGTCAAGCTTGTGAAACGATTCAATGCAAAACAAATGCAAAAATGCTCGTTTGATTGTTTACTTTTAGCTTCCTTCTCTGTGGTTATTTCTCTGTCGTACTTTGTACGGAGTATCTCACTGGTTGGAAAGGCATGCAAATTCCCAAACCGCTTCCTACACCCTGTATCGAATTTTTTGCCTAACAAGTTGTGTCGTGCAATTGGAATTCCAACTTGAGTACTACTACTAGTAGGAGTACCAGGGCCAGTTCTTTAGGCTCTAGATTAGTAATCCCATAACTACTACCTCCGTCCTGGTTTATTGGTCCCCATTGTAATCTGTGTCAAATTTTGATCATAAATTTAACTAATGAAATGTTAGTGCATGTCACATGCACTACTCCATCCGTCTAGGTGAGTAAGTCATCTTAGGCTGTGCACCGTGACCAAGGAGGAGGAGAAAACGAGAAACGTTAATGTTTATTTGCTAATTAATAGTATTGCATGCAATGAACTAACCACTGCATGTCGTGTTTGATATCTCAAGTCATTAAAAGCATGCACACTCTTTATCTCTTATTGGTTGATATGTCAAGAAACAAGAAACGAGGGTAGAAGTTAATGCACCGCGCCTAAGTGTTTTGGGATTATTTGGTTTTCGTAAGATGACTTACACACCTAGACGGAGGGATTACAATGGTGAGGAATAAACCAGTTAAATCTTTGGTCAAAATTTAGCACAAATTACAATGGTGAGGAATAAACCAGGACGGAGTAGTAGTTTAGAAGCCCAAATAAATGAGTGAGGCGCCTTATTGTTACTCTCCACTGTGACTAGTCTTGTGGGAAAAGCTGGGGAAGCCGCCAAAAGAACTGGCCCTAGGAGTAGTAGCTAGGGATCGAGTGTGCGAGATGAACCGGAGAAAGTAAATGCAGAGAGATGAAATGCAAAAAAGACGGAGGGATGTGATGGTTGCTTGTCCGTTTATTTTACCAGGCCACTTATTACTGGGAGTGGTTGGGTTTTGTGATATGACGGCTTTACTGCCGCGCCACGAGCGGGGTGAGAGGTGAGACTCCCGTGCAGCGCCGCCCTCTACACTTGTACTACATCGGTCGTGGTTTATTAGTCCCCCATTGAATTTGACTGAAGATTTAACTGACAAAATGTTAGTGCATGTCAACAAAAACTATATCGTTGGATTCGTATTTGAACATAGTTTTGAATGATATAATTTTAGGTGACATGCATCAGCATTTATCGTACTATATATAATGTTAGTTCAATTTTTGGTCGTACTAATCTATAGTAGTAAGGTGCCCGTGCGTTGCACCGAAGAGTGAAATGCATTGATCGGGGAGTTGTTTATTTTGACAAAGGATGTGGGGGTCATCTCATGTGTAACGGGTATCGATAGGTTTCTTCGGATATTATTTCATCTCTAGAGCTCACAAACATCCGGGTGAAATAGATAAAAAGGTATCTTTTGCAAACAAAAGCGTTCAACTGTTCAACCTGCATCCAAAACTTGTGAAGAAATAACACTTATTGTGCTTTGCAAGAAATGATCTTTAAGAATTAGTTTTTGAGTATCGATTGTTATACATGTTGGCTACAGATGACATGGCACTTTCTTATAGTCAACAGTTGGCTATACTATTAAGTAATATTAACCATGCCCTTATACACCTAGACGGAGGGATTAAATCAGGATGACTTGCAAGCGGGCAGAGGAGATGTAAGAAATGGTTCATCGTAAGTCTTTCACCAGTACTGTAGTAAAAATTCATACATGGAAGATTCTAGACTAAACCATAAACGGATACACTTTTATTCATGCGCGATACTCCAATAGAGCAAGATCCTGCATGGAAGTCTCCACATGCTTAGACAGCGGATTACATTGAGCGAAGACTAATGATCAACATTTAACTTGATAATGCGTATGTCCAGGTGAACCTCCTTGGAGTCCCCGTGCACCGCGTCGGCGGGTAAAGGATGCCATGGGTTTTCCAAGTCCACATTGGCGGGATAGTCCCAGCTCCCCAGAGTCCAAGTCCGTTCGATGAGGCCGGTGTCGCCGCCCACGCGACCCGGAGGGGTAGTAACACTGACCACGCACCCGTACATCGGCCTCGTGTCAGTGTCAGCGTCAGCGGCGTCGCCCCTGACGCACATTACAGAGACGGGGCGGCGGCCTGCGCGGGCCTCGCCGGTGCCCACGATCAAGAGGAAGACGCTGCCGTCCTCCTCCGAGACTAGCAGGCGGCGGTGATCCTCCAGCGACTCCGGCATGGTGAACGGGTAGCACGTCTCGTACTTGATGTTCTCCGCCAAGGGCCAGCAGTGACCGCTGCACGCATCCGTGAGGTGATGCACCATGTCCGCCGGCGAGCCACAAAACGGCATCGGGCACTCATAGCAGTGGACGAAGGGCTCCTTGGAGGCATCGACCAGGCCGTCCATGAAACGGGAGTGGCTGTAGGGGACGTTGCGCCAGTTGAATATATGAGCAAGTTACTACGAGATTTAATCCGAATAAGCACAAAATAAATCATGACGGCTATAACAGAGATGAAACTAATCATGTGGACTAGCATAGTAGTAGGATACAGAGTAGAAACATGAATTCTACCACGATTTCGAACAGGAAGGACAGAAACACATACGGTGCAACGGGAGCAGCACCGTTGGCGTTGAGGTTGTCGCCCATGTCCAAACACCACGTAGACACGGTCTTTGAGCACGGTTCGTAGTCGTTCCACGCTCGGGCATTGAAGTTTGTAACTATTTTAGATTAGAATATACTACTCCTCCGGTGCTAGTAGTAGAGCAGAGTCCTACTCTACTACTCTACTCAAGCAAGTTAGGGCATAGCACTGTAGGGAGTACCAGTACTGTGATCACTCAAGCAAGTTGTCTGGCATCGACATGACCCTACGCTGCTGGTATGTGTCTCGTAAGTCAAGCGGCGTGCTGTAGTCATCATCACCTGTCCACTTCCCGCAGCACATATTCGCTTCTCCATCTTTGTCCGCACATAATCTCGTCCAATCTTCCATCCCCGCTAAGGCGCCTCCCCCCTCGTCCGAAACCCAAGCACTAACAATGGCAGAACCGAGCAGCGTCCGCCGAAAGAGTGGCTGGAATTCGCTCCCCACAGAGGTAATCAAGCTCATTGTTTCGCGTGTGGACAATCTCAGTACCATGCCGCTCGCCGCGTGCTCGTCGGGGCTGTACCGTTTACTCAAAGCCCTCAGGCCGGAGCTTTTTAAGCCAGCTCCTTGCTTGCTGATGCCGCCTGATCTTCAGAAACGGCGTGTCACGCAGCATAACGATCGTAGGGTGGCGAGCATCAACCCCCTTGACTGCGATCCGATCCCCGTCAGCCTCAACTACATTAACGGTATGTACTGGGTCGGCATGAACACGTCTTGGATGGTGCTCGTCGACGGTCGCGGCAGCTGGATGCTCGTGGAGGTCTACACCCGGCGATTGATCCCCCTTCCTTCGATTAACACTGCACTGCTTTGGCACCGCGGCCCAGAATACTCGGAATCTTACAGTAGCCAACATGATACCAAGTTTGATTTGCTCAAGGTTGTAATCTGCCAAGTGCCCACAAGATCTGCGAATTATAAAGACTTCAGGCTAATTGCGTTCTTCAACCGCGGTCTCGCCTATCTGACAGGTCACTGCGGTAAGTGGATAAATCTGCACGTCCATCGCAGGATCATACATCCTCCATGGTTCTCTGATGCCATTGAACACAAGGGCTTCATTTACGCTGTCGACTCCTTCTATGGCTGGACGTATTGCTGGCCTACTCCAGTCATCGCTACAAACGGCTGTTACAGCAGTATGTTACTTTCCTATGATATCATGATGGCTTGCTTATATTACTGTCAACATTTGCTGAAAAAATATTCATGCTCATAACATGCTGTTCTTAAGATTGACTAAATCAAGAGCCCTTTTTTATTTGACTCCAACTTGATATGATGTTGTAGGCCGCCTGGTGTCCCTACCCTTCCTAATCCCAGAACCTTTCAAAGAAAAGCGGCATGGCAGTTGCAGGTGGTTCCTGGCTCGATCAGACGACGGCGAAAGATTGATGATCGTTCGCACGTACCGGACGTGTTGTTTCGCGGAATACAATCACAGTCACTGCAAGGTCTTTGAGCAGGATCCCAGCTTCTCTGGGCCTTCAGGAATTTTTGACTGGAGGCTGGTAAGTAGCCTTGGTACACGCTCTCTGTTTGTCGGACTGAATTATCCGATTAACCAGGAGATAACCGACGGCAAGGATCATGATGGCAGCGCGGTTTCGTTCATCAGGCAAAACTGTGTGTACACAGCGTACCATGCGTCTCTGCATGCACCATACCCTGATATGTGCCGCCACGCTCTGCAGCCCAAAGTAGGAGAGAGGGTCGCAAGTATCAGACTTCGACCTGCTGGCTGGAGTTTCCCCCGTCAGGCACCCATCTGGTTCAAGCCGTCAGCCAATCTCCACAGCTTAATAAATAGTAACGTCTAACTGAGCCAGTTAGTTAGATGCGTACACTTGGTGTAGTAGGATCTTTATTTAGTTTGATGCATACACTTGTTCTTTTTTGGTAGCCCTTTTGTAATGATGGCTGATGTTTGGTTTGGAAGAGAGAGCTGCGTCTTCACTCTTCTGGCCTGCTTACTGCTTCTGTTGCACCCCCAGCCCTGGTTGCTGCTGCTGCTGTTTTCAATGTACAATCAGTAGTATATTTCGTCTGTTGGTTGAATAAATGTGTTGTTAGAACGACAAACACAATGTTTTGGAAGTCGTTGCACGGTTCGATCCTTTAGTGCCCCGTACCGTACGTAGCGCATACTATTTTTCGTACGGAACACATTTTCCACTTGTTGATAACATGCAGCCCACTGATGAAGGCCCAATAGAGAAGCCCATAATTAACTGGAAGGGAGGCTCTCACATGAATCCGGCCCAGGTACATGCTCATGGTCCCCTAAACATAAATAAGTAAATAAATAAATAAATAAAGCTAAATGCTCATGCACCAGTTCTTTGGGAAAATAGGTAGCCCAGTATTTCTTTTTGAAGAATACCCAAGCTAGGCCTATTTGTTTTCTCCGAATTACTGGGCTGCAAATCTTTCAAGACGAGGAGGGATGCATTCCGGCCTGGCTTAAGAGTATGGTCAATGTCTGTTAAAAGTAATATCAAAAGGGGTTGAAAATTCCAAAAAAATTATAGCAAATGGGATATAAGTTTCTTTTTTTGTTTTTGTTCTTCACTGATATCTTATACGTATTTCATTGGATTTAACATGACATAGTACTAATTTATTTTTAAATTTGTTTTAGTATGGCTATTAATTTTTGGATTAAGAATATTTCGTTCCCCAGCAAAAATTTGCGAATTTTCAAAATTTCCCACATATTTAGTTAATTTTTTGACCCTGGTACTGACCAGAAAATGGCCAGCAATTCTAAAAATGGAAAACGGGCTGCAATAAATTCCATATGAATTAGAAAATGAGTAAAAATTATAAAAATAATAGCAAATGGGCTGTACACGCCACAGATTTCGAGGCTGACTTGTTTACGCAAGGCTTTGTCAGTGAACACACGATTCTAGCAGCAGTGACTGTTGGATGTCCATCCAACGGCCGACGTGCTTCTTCAATCTCTGATCTTCCTGCTCCAGCCGCCTAAACTAGCGCCGGCGGGACTGCCTGCTCCCTCCTCTTGTGGCCCGCTGTGATGCCGCGCAGGCTTCCCCGGCCCACCCTACTCCCTCCGCTGGCCTGGCCGCACGCAATCAACTGCCTCCTTATTACGCGAAAAAAATGATTCCTCCCACTGACATCTGGGGCGCACCGGTTGGGAGGCTGACCTGTGGGCCTACTAAGTTGACGCGTACGCAGGGCTTGTCAACTTAGTCAACAAACGATTCTAGCAGCAGTAACCGTTGGATTTGAATCGAACGGTCCTGCTGCTTCTTCAATCGCTGCTCTTCTTGCACCAGCCGCCCAAACCAGCGCCGGGGAGACCGCCTGCTCCTGCCTCCAGTGGCCGGCTGTGCTGCCGTTGAGGCCTCATCGCCCCCTACTACTCCCACCGCTAGCCAGGCCCTGCGGCGACGGCAGCCTCACACCGCAGCCGAACCAGTGAACCCTCGTACTCCTCTCCGCGTGGGCATCCACTGCCGCGTCTTCCCCGGCTCCGCGTCGTCCCCTTCCTAGGCCTCGCCGTCGTCCACCGCCTTGGTGCTCTCGGCGCGGCGTGGTCAACGTGGTCAACGACATTCCATCGGAAGAGTACTGTACGTGGAGAGGCTGACAGCTGGGTCCACGGCCACAGCCCAGTTTTTTTGTGATTTGCCAAGTAAGTCGCTTTGTCAGGCCTGTTGGGCTGCAAATCTTTCAAGACGAGGAGAGCTTTCATTCGGCTGGCCGAGAAAATGGCCCATCAGTAATGAGAAATGGGTTGTACATTTTTAAAACACATCAAACCGGCAATTAGTTTCAAATATCTTTTTTTTCATTTCGAGATTTTAAATTACATTAATTTTTATGCGTGGAGAATTTGTTGGATTTTATATTGATATACATTTATTTTTAAAATCAGTTTGAATGTGAGTCGAAATTTCGGGATTAAAAACAGTTCGGACCGCACCGAAATATGCAAAATTTCGTATAATTTTTTAACCGTGGCCACAATATGGGCTGTAATGCTAACAAAAAGAATATGGGCTCCAAAAAAACCTTAATAATTAGCAAATGGGCTGTAAATTATTAGAAATAATGGCAGATGGGTTGTATGCTGTTTTCCACAGATTTGAGGCTTTCCTAAAAAAAGGTTGACGCACAAGCAGTGACTGTTGGATGGCCATCCAACGGCCGTCGTGCTTCTTCAATCTCTGCTCTTCCTGCTCCAGCCGCTCAAACAAGCGCCGGCGGGACTGCCTGCTCCCTCCTCCCCGCGGCCGGCTCTGCTGCCGCGCAGGCCTCACCGCCCCACCGTACTCCCATCGCTGGCCTAGCCATCCCTCTACTCACCCACACCTGCTGTTATTCTCCGGCGACGGCAGACGAACCAGTAAACCCTCGTACAGTCGTACTCCCCTCCGCGTGGGAAACAACTGCCGAGTCTTCCCTGCCTCCGTGTCGTTCCCTTCCTAGGCCTCGCCGTCGTCCACCGCCCTGGTGCTCTCGGCGCGGCCTGGTCAACGTGGTCAACGACCGACATGCATCTGAAGTGGACTGTACGTGGAGAGGCCGACAGCTGGGTCCACGGCCGCACGCAAGGAAATGCCTCCTTATTACGCGCAAAATAATGATTCCTCCACCTGACATCAGGGACCCACCGAAAGGGCCTCTGTATTTCGCGAAAAAAACGTTACCGCCGCTGACAGCTCGGACCCACCAGCTATATCTTCGCACGCAAGGAAGTGCCTCCTTATTACGCACAAAAAAATGAATACTCCCCCTGTTAGCTGGGACCCAGTATAGTGGCAGGCTGACTTGTGGGCCTACTAAGTTGACGGGGACGGAGGGCTTTGTCAACTTAGTCAATATGCACGATTCTAGCTCCAGTGACCGTACGATGTCCATCCAACGGCCGTAGTGCTTCTTCAACCTCTGGTCTTCTTGCTCCAGCCGCCCAAACCAGCGCCGGTCGTGCCTCGTGCTCCTGCCTCCCGTGGCCGGCTGCGATGCGGCGGAGGCCTCACCGCCCCCTACTACTCCCACCGCTGGCCAGGCCATCCCTCTACTCACCCACACCCCCTGTTATTCTGCGGCGACGGCAGCCTCACACCGCAGCGAACCAGTGAACCCTCGTACTCCTCTACGCGTGGGCATCCACTGCCGCGTCTTCCCCGGCTCCGCGTCGTCCCCTTCCTAGGCCTTGCCGTCGTCCACCGCCCTAGTGCTCTCGGCGCGGCGTGGTCAACGTGGTCAAGGAACGGCTTCCATCGGACGTGGACTGTACGTGGAGAGGCTGACAGCTGGGTCCACGGCCGCAGCAAGGAAGTGCCTCCTTATTACGTGCAAAATAATTATTCCTCCACCTGACAGCGGGGACCCACCGGACAGGCCACCGTATTTCACAAAAAAAACATTTCCCCCTGACTGCTGGGACCCACCAGCTACATCTTCGCACGCAAGGAAGTGCCTGATAGTCGGGACCCACCTGGTCGAAGCGTACGTAGCGTTGTCAGTCTGCTCGCGAATGTGTACGTACATATATACTGGTGGATGTAGAGGCACGCATGTGTCGTAGTAGAGGCGCGCACGTAGCATGTACACGTATGTACAGCGGCCAGGGTGCAAGAAAGAAAATACGGCCACGTATGTGTACATACGGGCGGGGTCTCGAACGCCTACTCGCGCATACGTACGGCCAGGGCTCGTGTACATGGCTGGGTCGGAACGGAGAAACAGCGTCGTCGTCGTGTTCATGGGGAGGCAACGGAATGCGTCGTGTTCATGGGGAGGCAACGGAATGCGTCGTGTTCATCGGGAGGCAACGGAACGCGTGGGAGCCAACCGGCTGGGTCGGAACGGAATGCGTGGTCGTGTTCATCGGGAGGGCTTGGATGGAACAGGCGATGGAAACGAGGCCTGGCGTACCGCAAAACGGAGGAAACGGACCTCCTACGTTCGGAACGGGGTCCTGTTGATCGGGAGGGGTGTGGCGTACCGCAAAACGGAGGAAACGGACCTCCTACGGTCGAAACGGGGGTCCTGTTGATCGGGAGGGGTGTGGCGTACCGCAAAACGGACGAAACGGACCTC
The DNA here is from genome assembly GCF_018294505.1 of Triticum aestivum. NCBI lineage: Eukaryota > Viridiplantae > Streptophyta > Magnoliopsida > Poales > Poaceae > Triticum > Triticum aestivum. The sequence goes on from NC_057796.1 coordinate 485,321,397, forward strand.
CTACGGTCGAAACGGGGGTCCTGTTGATCGGGAGGGGTGTGGCGTACCGCAAAACGGACGAAACGGACCTCCTACGGTCGAAACGGGGGTCCTGTTCATCGAGAGGGGTGTGGTGTACCGCAAAACGGGACTCCACGGGATACTGTTCATCTCCACCGTCGACCTCCTCCAGCCTCCACGGGCTACCGTCGACCTCCTCCAGCCTCCACGGGCTCCTGTTCATCCAGCCTCCACCGCGCGCTACTCCACCGGCTACTGTTCAACCACCCCTCCACGGGCACCCCTCCATCGTCTACTGTTCATCAAGCCCTCCACACCACAGGGTCCTGTTCAACCACCCCTCCACGGGCACCCCTCCACTGTCTACTGTTCATCCAGTTGTCCACACCACGGGGTCCTGTTCATCCAGAGGCAACGCCACCGCTCACTGTTCATCCAACCCCCCGCAACGCTCACTGTTCATCCAATCGATCAGCTTCAGTTAGCAGCAGTAGCGAAGGAATCGCTCGATCGGGTTCAGTTAACAGTCATCGATCGATCGCTTGGGTTCAGTAACGCGTAGCCTGCAGTGCAATCGCTCGGGTTCAGTTAGAGCCAATGCCTCGCACACACGCGCGTACGTGTACGAGAGAAACGCGCATCGCTCGGCCCCCGACCTCCCACCGTAACCGGGAACTCCCCGAAATTTTCCTCCCCCTCGCTTCTACCACGTTTTTTTCCATCATGGACGGCCCAAAGAATGTCATGCAGCTGCGTCTCCGGCCCGCCCAGGACGAAAAGCCCATTTTCTGTCATGATTTTTTGTCATAGAAGTAGGAGCCCACCACATCTATGATGATACCGGGTTTTGTCACAATTATCGTCATAGAAGTGTCATATGTATGACAGAAAAAAATTGGTTCGGCCCAAAATGTCACGGATGTGTCTTTTTTTGTAGTGTAGAGGGGGAGAAACATCATAAGATCCAACTATAATAGCAAAGCTCGCGATACATCAAGATCGTATCACCTCAAGAACACGAGAGAGAGAGAGATCAAACACATAATTACTGGTACATACCCTTAGCCCCGAGGGTGAACTACTCCCTCCTCGTCATGGAAAGCGCCGGGATGATGAAGATGGCCGCCGGTGAGGGTTCCCCCCTCCGGCAGGGTGCCGGAACAGGGTCCCGATTGGGTTTTGGTGGCTACACAGGCTTGCGGCGGCGGAACTCCCGATCTATTCTTTTCCCCGAAGTTTTTAGGGTATATGGGAATATATAGGCGAAAGAAGTCGGTAAGGGGAGCCACGAGGGGCCCACGAGGGTGGAGGGCGCACCCTGGGGGTGGGCGCGCCCCCTGCCTCGTGCTCTCCTCGTTGATCCCCTCACGTGCACTCCAAGTCTCCCGTATTGCTTTCTTTCCAAAAATAACTTTTCCGAAGGTTTCATTCCATTTGGACTCCGTTTGATATTCCTTTTTTGCGAAACACTGAAACAAGGGAAAAAACAGGAACTGGCACTGGGCTCTGGGTTAATAGGTTAGTCCCAAAAATAATATAAAAGTGTAAAATAAAGCCCATAAACATCCAAAACAGATAATATAATAGCATGGAACAATCAAAAATTATAGATACGTTGGAGACGTATCAGCATCCCCAAGCTTAATTCCTGCTCGTCCTCGAGTAGGTGAATGATAAAAACAGAATTTTTGGTGTGGAATGCTACCTAACATATTTATCCATGTTATTCTCTTTATTGTGGCAAGAATATCCAGACCCATAAGATTCAAGAATTTTTTTAATATTGACATGAAAATAATAATACTTCAAGCATACTAACAAAGCAATCATGTCTTCTCAAAATAACATGGCCAAAGAAAGCTGTCCCTACAAAATCATATAGTCTGGCTATGCTCTATCTTTATCACACAAAATATTTAAATCATGCACAACCCCGATGACAAGCCAAGCAATTGTTTCATACTTTTGATTTTCTCAAACTTTTTCAATCTTCACGCAATACATGAGCGTGAGCCATGGACATAACACTATATGTGGAATAGAATGGTGGTTGTGGAGAAGACAAAAAGGAGAAGATAGTCTCACATCAACTAGGCGTATCAACGGGCTATGGAGATGCCCATCAATAGATATCAATGTGAGTGAGTAGGGATTCACTACAGGAATCAACTACTTTACCGTCTGCCACGGCAGATGGCAAAGGCAAGGATGGCAGACGGCAAAGGCCTTTGCCGTCTGCTTTCTGAAGCGGACGGCAAAGGGGCCTTTGTCATTAGCGGCGGACGACAAAGAAAGCCGACGGCAATAAATTCGCTGTTAGTCCGTTAGGCGTCTAACGACAGCCTTTGCCGTCCGCCGCTGACGGCAAAGACTGCAGGCTCTTTGCCATCTGCTGGCAGATGGCAAAGAGCCAAATAGGCATTAATTCTGTTTCTTCTTATATCCATTCATTTTCATAGAAAATCAAACACAGATATATATATATATATATATATATATATATATATATATATATATATATATATATGACCAATATAGCATATCCAACACATATTACCAATACTCATGAACACATATATATCCAACACATGTTACCAATATATAGTCATGAACACATATATATCCAACACATATCCATGAACACATATCCAACAAATATTACAAGGAATGATCTAAAACTAAATATCTATTTTCCTAAAAAAAACTATCTTATTACTAAGATCTTCTCCGGATCTTCTTCTTTTCTTCCAACCTGCATAACAAAAACACTAAGAAAGAGAGAATGGGTTAGGAGTAGAAATGTAGCATTTCACTTGGTGAAATGCAATGCTGTAGGAGCCAGTACTTGAGATCAAGATAATCTTAGAAGAGATAACTATTAAGGAGAACTACAGAAGACCTCAAGGTATACTTGAGGGATTATGTGCTCAGACAGCCTGGAAGTGCCAGGGCTAGTTCATCACAGCACAGGGATAGTCACATGTAAATTAAGACTAAGAGAGGGGGGCTCAGACCAGCATCACTGCCCAAATCAGATGTAGTATCTGTCTTATTAGTAGAAAACTAGGAAAGTAACAGCCAAAACCAAGTATAGCATCTGTTCATAGGCTATTAGAAAGAGACAAATAGGAATAGCCAAACCAAGTGGTATCTGTTCATATCAGTATTAGAAGTAAAATAACTAAGAACAAGTGAGTATCCGTTCATGAGTAAAGTAACTGACCAAAGTAACAACTTCAGGATCAACTAAAAAGAACAGAGCAGTACAGGAGTATATATACTTCACAAATACACATAGATGGTCACTGACCAAAACCCTGACACAGCAAGAATCCATCACAGAGAGCTCCAATACAAGTTGATGCTCATCTACAGCAGCTAACCACAGCTAATAGAGCCTCACATCCAACAAGATCAAGAGCTAGGGCTATGCATTAGAGAGATCAGGAGGGGAGCAAGGAGAAGCTCACCAAAAGGAGTTGTAGCCGAAGTAGGATGCAGCCACACCATCACTATGGTGTGACCAGCATCACAACCAACACCACCACAACAAGCCGGAGCTTGCCACAGAGCACCACAACAGCGGCACCAGTGAGAGCACGGGCACGAAGGCGCCAACCAGGGGCACCGCAGCACGGAGGCGCCACCCAGGGGCACCACCGCGCCACGGCACATCCAGCACCGCCGGAGGATCCTCACGGCGACCGGACCTAAATGTGGTCCGTCCACTTTGGTTGCACATGCCAAATCAGCGATGAATGAGCTACTTTTCCCGCATAGCAAGCAAACACTCCATTCAAAAGAAGAAAGGCCGGTTTTACAGATGCAAAGATTAAAGGTAGAATGTTCAGAAGCAATGAATGATCGATTTGGCATAAGCAGGACCAAACCAAAACCATGGCAGAAACTAAATTGACAACACATGATGATGCCTCCGAAGTAGACAAGGACAGCACAAGTTTTACCTATACACAACACAACGATCACTATACGAAATAGTAAGCATTTATAGTTTCCATGTGTTTGATTGATTGACACTCATTATTGACAAGTCAAGTTAAATCCCTGCAGCATATGTAGTAAGGACCCTATCAAATCGAGCTAACCACGGCAGCCCTCAAGCAGAGTAAACCGATTTATGGCACAATTATAGAAGTGAACAACTAAGTCGTCCTCAACCATTATTGCATATGCAGCAAAAACAAGATTGATAATTTTTTTTGTTTGGTTTAGATCTTGAGTGGACGGGTGCAAGGCAGGAAAACAAGAAATCCAAGAGGGGGGAGAGGAGAAGGGGCGGACCCCTGGATGGCGTTGGGGCAGTGGTGGAGCTGCGTCCTCCATGGCGTCCTTCCCGTCCATGGCTTCCCGGCGTGATGGATCTGTGAGGGAGAGGAGACGCGACGTGACGCGGTGAGAAAGAGAGGGATGGATGTGACGAGGAGGAGTGAAGAGACTCACCTGAGTCACCGGAGCAACACCGGAGCCACGCCGGCGATGTGGTGGCCGAAACCCTAGCCGCAGGGGAGGGTCACACGTGGTCGCAGGAGGACGCGCGTGTCAGATCTGGTCGGAGGGGATGGAGGATCGGGGCGAGGGGGTCACGTGGGTGTGCTGGGCGCCGTCGAATCCCGTCGGAGCTCGCCAAAATCGGCCGCCGTAGGTGCTCGCGCGAGGGAGAGGGAGAGACGAGCGGGAGAGAGAGGGGGAGAGAGAGGAGGTGGGGGCCGGGCGGAGAGAGGGGAGACCGAGAGAGGAGGTGGGGGCAACGTTTTCTTTGTACCCGCAAGCGGTAGTACGGCTGTTCTTTGCCGTCCGCCGTTTTGTCTCTTTGTCGTCTGCTAGCAGACGGCAAAGAGGGGGCATTTTTTTTTCCATAAACGGCTCGTTAGTGGGGGGCCACCTTTCTCTTTGCCGTCCGCCAGCTGACGGCAAAGAAGTGACTGATGTCAAAGGCTTGTTTTGCCGTCTGCCTGTTGTTTGCCGTCCGCTTTTATCTAGCTGATGGCAAAGACCTTCTTTGCCATCTGCTAGCAGACGGCAAAGAGCTGACAGATGGCAAATTAGCTGATTCCAGTACTGATTGCCATGCAACGGATGCACTAGAGCTATAAGTGTATGAATGCTCAACAAAAGAAACTAAGTGGGTGTGCATCCAACTCGCTTGCTCATGAAGACCTAGGGCATTTTGAGGAAGCCCATCATTGGAATATACAAGCCAAGTTCTATAATGAAAAATTCCCACTAGTATATGAAACTGATATCATAGGAGACTCTCTATCATGAAGATCATGGTGCTACTTTGAAGCACATGTGTGGTAAAAGGATAGTAGCATTGTCCCTTCTCTCTTTTTTTATTTTTATTTTTATTGTTTTGTTTGGGCCTTTTTCTCTTTTTTTATGGCCTCTTTTTTTTGTCCGGAGTCTCATTCCGACTTGTGCGGGAATCATAGTCTCCATCATCCTTTCCTCACTGGGACAATGCTCTAATAATGATGATCATAACACTTTTATTTACTTACAACTCAAGAATTACAACTCGATTCTTAGAACAAAATATGACTCCATATGAATGCCTCCGGCGGGGTACCGGGATGTGCAATGAATCAGGACTGACACGTATGAAAGAATTGTGAATGGTGGCTTTGCCACAAATACGATGTCAACTACATGATCATGCAAAGCAATATGACAATGATGAAGCGTGTCATAATAAACGGAACGGTGGTAAGTTGCATGGCAATATATCTCGGAATGGCTATGGAAATGCCATGATAGGTAGGTATGGTGGCTGTTTTGAGGAAGATAGACTACTAGAAAAAGGGCTATAGATGGGATTGACACTAATGGCGCACCAGACAAGCGGTGCGCCATTAGTATATACTAATGGCGCACCACCTTCTGATACGCCATTAGAGTTGAAACTACTAATGGCGCACCTCGCGCAGGGTGCGCCATTAGTATCAATATTTTTTTAACTAGTGCGGCTGTCCAAACATACTAATGGCGCATCCAGACACAGTGCGCCATTACTAGTTGTAACTAGTAATGGCGCACCTGCCCAGGGTGCGCCATTAGTATCAAAATTTTTTTTTAACTAGTGCGCCTGTCCAAACATACTAATGGCGCATCCAGACACAGTGGGCCATTACTAGTTGTAACTAGTAATGGCGCACCTGGCCCAGGGTGCGCCATTAGTATCAAAGTTTTTTAACTAGTGCGCCTGTCCAAACATACTAATGGCGCATCCAGACACAGTGCGCCATTACTAGTTGTAACTAGTAATGGCGCACCTGGCCCAGGGTGCGCCATTAGTATCAAATTTTTTTTTAACTAGTGCGCCTGTCCAAACATACTAATGGCGCATCCAGACACAGTGCGCCATTACTAGTTGTAACAAGTAATGGCGCACCTGTCCCAGGGTGCGCCATTAGTATCAATTTTTTTTTAAACTAGTGCGCCTGTCCAAACATACTAATGGCGCACCACCAGAAGGTGCGCCATTAGTAACCTGGATTACTAATGGCGCATTTAGAGTTGGTGCGCCATTAGTAAGTGGGCAGCAACAAGATATTTTGGACAGCCTCTCCTACCCACACTCACTTTCTCCCCACTTCATTTTCTCCACCTCCTCCTTGTCTCGGGTGCCTCCTCTTTTTCACCTCATTTCCACCATAGATTCATTCAATTTAAGCGGTTAAATTACTTTGTTTTGATAGGTAAGTAAGGGGGGAAGCTATATTTATGTTGTTCTCCCTACAACAATGTGCACATGCACTTTTTATGGCCTAGCTAGATCTATGTATGTTCGTGGTGTTGCATATGTTTGTGGTGTTGCATATGTGTTTGTGTTTGGAGGTGTACCGGTATTTGAAATGCGATAGTTGCCAATATTTTGCCGGAATGTTGATTCATTTCCGTTTCGGCGAGAATTTTGGCATTAAGCATTCTTTTTGGTCCTATTTTTAGGGAAAGTCATGCCAAATTTTTTCTTGGTTCTAAAATATCGTTTTGCTCTACCCCGCAGGCGACCATGGTCCGCATGATGACCGAAGGCATCGTGAATAGGTTTTTGAGGTCCGCGAAGGCCGAGATGCTTCAAAAGAACGAGACGGAGATAAGATGTCCGTGTCGAAGATGCAAGCTGAAGAGCCTTATTGCGGACCCGGAATCCGGGCAGGTGCGGGACCACCTGCTCTTGCGTGGTTTCATGGATGGCTATCGGTGGCAAGGTGATGAAGATGACTACGAAGTCGTCCATGGGGGCCGGGCAAGAAATGAGGAAGGGCAGCAAGACAACCACCGCGGCTCGGGCGGGCGAGAAGACGAAGAATCCCCAGGAGATGATCACGACGGTGATGCTGTACACAGTCATCATGTAGAAGATGCAGGACATGATGATGAGGAAGATGCCGGAGCAGACGACGGGCATGATCATGAAGATGATGATGCCGGCGGAGCAGACGACGCTGGACCATCGATGGGCTGGGTGCAGGACCCTCATATTCAAGAGCTGCTTCTCAAGCAGACGGATAACGCAAGAGCTGCCGCCCGAGAGAAAGCCAAGATGGATCAACTTGAGTTAGACGCGGTTACTCCATTGTATGAAGGATGCAGGCCCGAGGATACCCGCCTGAAAGTAACGCTCATGGCTCTGGAGATGAAGGTAAAACACAAAATGACCGACGCATGCTTCGACGAGAACATGTCATTCTGGCACGAACGTCTTCCCAAGGGGAACAAGTGCCCGACCAGTTTGGAGGAGGCGAAGAAAATCGTGTGTCCTCTGGATTTACCGCACGTGAAATACCATGTGTGCATGAACAATTGCATCATTTATCGGGACGAGCACGCGGAGTCTACCATATGTCCGGTGTGCGGCGTCACTCGATACAAGAAGAGGAAGAAAGCTCCTCGAAAAGTGGTGTGGTACTTTCCGATCACTCCTCGTCTGCAGCGGTATTTCGCGGACCCTAAGGTAGCAAAGCTCCTGCGTTGGCACGCGGATAGGGAGGAGAAGAAGCGAGAAGATGACGCAAATGATCCGGAGATAGATAAAAAAGACAAGATGCTGAGTCACCCTAAGGATGCGAGCCAGTGGCAAGCGTTGAACTTCGAAGACCTAGAATTTGGGAACGATCCAAGGAACATCGTGCTGGGCGCGAGCACCGATGGAGTCAATCCGTTTGGCAGCCAGAGAAGCACACATAGCACCTGGCCTGTGTTTGTGTGGATGTACAACCTTCCCCCCTGGTTGTGCATGAAGAGGAAGTACATTCACATGAGTATGCTAATTGAAGGACCGAAACAACCAGGGAACGACATCAATCTGTATCTGGGGCTGCTGAAAGAGGAGCTTGACACGCTGTGGAAAACGCCAGCCAATACGTGGGACGCCGCAGAGAAAGAATATTTCCCTATGAGAGCCGCGCTGCTCACGACGGTGCACGACTATCTCGGTTACGGATATGTCGCGGGGCAGGTGGTCCACGGATTTTCTGGATGCGTCAGGTGCATGGATGACACAACGTATCGCCAGCTAGATAGAGATCCCGGGTCTTCGAAAACCGTGTTCATGGGACATCGAAGGTGGCTTCGCGACGATGACCCGTGGAGAAAACGCAAGGATCTATTCGATGGTGAAACCGAACCCCGAGGACGCCCGCGTACGAGGAGCGGCGAGGAAATAGACGAGCTGTTGAAAAATTGGAAAGACTGCCCACTGCCGGGAAAGAAGCAAAAGGCGCCAGAGCCGGGAAAGAAGCGAAAGGCGCCAGATCCGCTGCTGAAGGTATGGAAAACGAGGTCTGTTTTCTGGGACTTGCCGTACTGGAAGATCCACCGTGTGCCTCACAGCCTTGATGTCATGCATATCACGAAGAACGTGTGCGAGAGTCTGCTTGGTACCCTGCTCAACATGCCAGAGAGGACCAAAGATGGGCCGAAAGCAAGGGCAGACTTGAAATCAATGGGCATCAGGCAGGAGCTTCACGCTATATGATGATGATGATGATGATGAGGCGAAGCAGGACACGGAAAGTCGTCGCAAAGGCAAAAAGGCCAAGAAGACCGGAAATGACTACCCTCCCGCGTGCTTCACTCTAAGTCAGGAGGAGATCGAGCAGTTTTTCACCTGCCTCGTAGGAGTAAAACTTCCTTACGGTTACGCGGGGAAGATAAGCAGATACCTAGACCTAGCGAAGCTGAAGTTCAGCGGGATGAAGTCTCACGACTGTCACGTGCTGATGACGCAGATACTTCCAGTTGCAATCCGTGGGATCATGGACGCGCACGTCCGTGAAACGCTATTTGGCCTATGCAACTTTTTCGACGTCATCTCTCGGAAGTCTGTTGGCGTGAGGCAACTCAGAAGGCTACAGGAAGAGATCGTGGTGATACTATGCGAGCTTGAGATGTACTTCCCGCCCGCATTCTTCGACGTTATGGTGCATCTGCTGGTCCATATCGTGGACGATATCATCCAACTCGGGCCGACGTTCCTGCACAGCATGATGCCGTTCGAAAGGATGAATGGTGTCATCAAAGGATACGTTCGCAACATGTCACGTCCAGAGGGAAGCATAGCCAGGGGCTTTCTGACCGAAGAGTGCATCTCCTACTGCACGAATTATCTAGGCATCGAGAACCCCGTTGGTCTGCCCGTCAACAGGCACCTCGGCAGGCTCGCTGGATGGGGTCACCGTGAGGGTCGCCGCGAAATGCATGTCGACTTCGAGGGTCGACTCGCCGACTTTGAAAGAGCAAACCTAGTCGCGCTACAACACATAGACGTGGTCGATCCTTGGGTGGTAGAGCACAAAACCTTTATTAAGAAGACGTACAATGACCGAGGCCAACAGAGGACGGACGGAGATATACTCAAAGAGCACAACTCATGTTTCACGCGTTGGTTCAAGCAGAAGCTTCTGTCGTACCCTTTACATGAGGATTCTTCCGCGGAAGAACAACTCATATTCGCCTTGTCACAGGGCGCCGAGCACAACCTGATGACCTATGAGGCGTACGATATCAACGGCTACACATTCTACACCGAGGCCAAGGACATGAAGAGCGATGGTTATCAGAACTCCGGGGTAACGATGGAATCCTACACCGGTAACGACAAGGACAGATACTACGGAAGGATCGAGGAGATCTGGGAGCTGAGCTACGCTGGAGAGAAGGTCCCGATGTTCCGTGTCAGATGGGCCAAGAGCGTCCTAAAAGAAGACCGGTATTTCACCACCATGGTTATACCCGAAGCCAAATCCAAGACCGCAGGCGCAAACGTCACCGCGAAAAATGAGCCATGGGTACTGGCTTCCCAAGTGGACCAATGCTTCTTCATTACCGACCCGTCAAAGCCCAGTCGTGTTGTCGTGAGGAGAGGCAAAAGGAAGATCATCGGAATGGATGGAGTAGCCAATGAGCAAGACTTCGACAAGTACGGCGACCCGAGAATCGAACATGACGACGATGATGAAGTAGCAGCATACACCACAAGAAGAAGCAGGACCACCCTACCTAAAGGACGTCCGTTCCACAGAAGAACTCCATTTGCGAAAAAGAAGGGCAAGAAGATTGTGAACAGATAGCTAGCTAAGATCGATTGTATTTAAATCGTAGCCTTCATTTCTCGATTGTATTTCATGGGCACTTTTTGAACTATCATGAATATTTTTAAATTTCATGGACACTCGATCTCGATCCCCCTCCATCTCGATCGCTATCCCACCTCGCCAGATCCGGTCCCCCTCACCGCCGAGCACCCCCCGGTCCACCGGCCCCCCGCACCCCGCGCACCCTCCCCCGCTCCACCGGCATTACTGTTTGATGATATTTTTTAAAAAATTATTACTGTCTTATAAAAAAATAATACTGTTATGATTTAAACAAGTTTGAACATATTTAAACACAAATAAATATCAAATAGCATTTTAAATGCATAAAAAAAATTGTGGAGCCTGGGAATCGAACCCAGGACCTCCTGGTGTGAGAACTAGCTGCTGACCAGTCGAGCTAGTAGAGGGAACTTGGTGTGGATCAGGTCAGGTGGAAGATAACCTGTTGGCTCGAGCAGAAATAAAAAAAATACTAATGGCGCACCAGGGTGAGGTGCGCCATTAGTATGGATGTACTTATGGCGCACCAAGGTGAGGTGCGCCATTAGTATGGATGTACCTGTTGGAAGATAACCTATCCCCTCTCTCTCCCTCGCCCTCGATCCCCTTCCCCTCTCCTCTCCCGACGCCGCTGCCCCGACCTCATCCTCGCCCCTCGACGTCGCCCTCGATCCCCTTCCCCTCTCCTCTCCCGACGCCGCCGCCCCATCGTCCTCGTCCTCGCCCTCCTCCTCGTCCGCGCCACCGCCGCGCCGCTCCGACCTCCTCCTTGTCCCCTCCGGCCTCCTCCGCCTCCTCAGGTACTGCCCCCACCTCTCCCTCCCCCTCCGGCCTCCTCCTTCCCATTTGTAAATTTTAGGGTGTAGGGTTTGCAAATTTTAGGGTTAGGGCAGTAAATTTTAGGGCAAATCTAGCACAGTTAGCAAAGTTAGAAATCTTTTAGGAAATTAGGGTAGTAGCAAAAACAGTAGCAATTTAAAAAAACAGTACCAAAAAAATTAGGTATAAAAACAGTAGCAAATAAAAAATATTAGCAAATATAGCTAGGGTAATTTTGTTTAGGTATAAAAAACAGTAGCAATTTTAAAAGAATAGTAGCAATTTTAAAAACAGTAGCAAAAAAATTAGGTATAAAAACAGTAGCAAATAAAAAAAGAGTAGCAAATATAGCTAGGGAAATTTTGTTTAGGTATAAAAACAGTAGCAAATAAAAAAAGCAGTAGCAAATTAAAAAACAGTAGCAAAAATTAGGTATAAAAACAGTAGCAAATATAGCTAGGGCAATTTTGTTTAGGTATAAAAAACAGTAGCTACAATTTGTAAAAAGCATGAGCAACTGATCTGATTCATCTCATCCTCTCTCGATCTGCAGGATACAAGTGGAACAAGGCAGGGGCGTAGGTGCTTGCTACTCAGGCACGGCGGCAGAGCCAAGCACACCCTCCTCTCCCAAGGTACCAACCCCTCTTCCTCTCCCCCTGTATATACTGCTGTCCAGTACATTTTTTTGCTCAATTTGCTGCTGTCCAGTACATCTTGTTAAAATTGCTGCTGACCAGTACATCTTTGCAATATATGGTGATGTGTACCATTCTTGATAGGATGTATCAATTGTAGTAGATGGTCAAGAAGATGTATAGAAAAGAAAAATGATGGTTAGGGGAGCCGCAGTTTTTTTCGCACTTGCTGCAATGACAGTCATTGTTTGAGCTATAATAAGGAAGAGAAGACCACGTATTACATATGGCCCAATGCATGAAAGAGATTGAATCAGATTTAATTATCTAAACCACAAATTTTGGCAAAGCGATGTCTTGTGTAAAAACATGTTAAGGTTTGAAAGAGCTGCGTTCTTTTGCTTGTGTGGCATACTGAGGGATCGCAATTTGCTAGAACACAGTCCACATCTTAGCGTGGAGCAACAATTAGCGATGTTTTTGCATACAGTTGGGCATAACCTTCGGAATAGGGTTATTTCAGCCAATTTTTGTAGATCATACGGCACAATTTTGCATACAGTTGGGCATAACCTTCGGAATAGCTATATTTCAGCAAATATAGCTAGGGCAATTTTGTTTAGGTATAAAAAACAGTAGCTACAATTTGTAAAAAGCATGAGCAACTGAAAAATCATCCTGAAATATAGCTAGGACAAACTTGAAGTAAATATTTCCTGAAGTAAATATTTTCAGTCATTACAAATATGATGATGCACCCTCAGGTTTGTCAGGTTCAGCTAAGAAAAACAAACACATGTAAAAGCGACAAGGATGGCTCTCAGCCAAACCAAAGCAAGCTATCCATGTAAGAGATCAGCTCACTCCAACAACTTTACTTAGTCTATTACAAAAACCAAACAATCTCTTTCTGAAAGCGACTGTCGTTTAAAAGAAGCTCATCACACAATCAACTTCCAGCGTAGCTCGAAACTTTTTCAATCTTCAATTCTTTGCATACATTGGCACACACCCGACGTTCGTGAAACATCTCGGATGCCACCAGCAGTAACCTGCGCGTCCCTGCTACTGCTACCTGCAGATTGCACAAGTCAATTCTCTGTTTTATTTGCTTTAACATAACGGAATAACTAATGGTGGCTGCCTAATGATGACAGACTAAGTTTCTGATTTATTTTGTTATAGAAGTGTAGATTCATTGGTAGCAATTGTTTTCAGTGTCTCATGTTGCTTGTAGTGTTTTGTCCAAAATGTTGAATGATACTGCTTGGAGATGCATATATTGTTTCACCTCTTCACATGCCAATGTATTTTCCATGTTGTGATGGAGGCCTTTTTTGCCTTGTCCACCCGAGAGGCCCTTGAGTTTGCCGGAATGTCGATTAACTTCCGTTCCGGCAAATTCGGGTACTCCATATGTCCTATTTTCAGCAAAGGTCATGCTGAAATTTTCCGTGAATTTTAGCATGACTTTGCTAAAAATAGGACATATGGGGTACTTGTGACTAATGCATGGGCCGGGGTATCTTAGTAGGTAATTAAGTAGGATCAAGTGCCCCGGCGTACTTGTGACTAATGCATGGCGTTTAGGGTGCCTCGGTGTCGATAAAAACCGAAATGATGAAAGCTTAGGCTTTTAGGGTGCCTCGGCGTCGAAAAACCCTCAATGATAAAAGCTTAGCTTTTAGGATGCCTCGGTGTCGACAAACCCTAAATGATGAGACCATGATCTTGTTCCTTCACAATAACCAACTTTTTTACCAAACTTTGTTCCTATTTAGAGAGAAACATGGCCAACAACGATGAGGCCGGGGGTTCGAGCGTCAAGCCATTCTGGAAGCTGTCCCAAGAGATGGAGGAACAACCTCACTTGTATGAGGACGCCGCCTTCCCCACTGATCCTGAGACCACTGATGGTACCGCCGAGGATGCCACCACTGATGGTGCCGCCGAGGATGCCACCACTGATGGTGCCGCCGAGGATGCCACCACTGATGGTGCCGCCGAGGATGCCACCACTGATGATGGCGGCGCACGCACAGATGGCAGCCAACCGAAGAGGCAACGAAAGGACCGGCGCCCGACCGTGCTCCGCACCCTCAAGGAGGAAGTTACTGAAGTGGACTCCGACGAGAATCCAACGGCGCCAGAACGAATAGTCAAGGGGTACTCGCTTCAGCTCGGGTGCATTCTCCGGAGCACCGTCTCGATCAACACCGAGAACCTGAGGCATCCTGACCGAGGGCATTTGCGCAACCTCCTCTTCACGAAGCTGCACGAACGATACAAGTTCCCCGCTGAATTTGAAAACACAAGCCTCAAAGGGAATAAAGTGAACAATGCTGCCCTCACGAAGATGAGCAAGGCCCTGTCTACTTGGAAAAGCAATGTGAAGAGAATGATCGAGAAAGGTGAGAGTTATGAGAAGATCAAGGAGAAAAATCCTTCGATCACCGAAGATGACTACAACGACTTCAAGATCAATTGCTCGAGCACCGCAAACTCCGAATCAAGTAAGTGGGGGAAAGAAATGCGGGAGCTGAACTTAGGGGAACACACACTCGGTCCCGGCGGTTACAGAGTGGCGGAGCCTATATGGGACAAGGAGGAGGCGGACCGTGCCGAGCAAGGCCTACCGCCCCTCTTCGATAAATACGGTGACAAGCAGACCAGGAACTTTGTCAGGGCCCGGTACAAGAAGGACCCGAAAACAAAGGAGCTTACCACGGATCCGAAGACCAGGGCGCTTGAGCTTGTTCTGGTAAGGAATACACCCCCGCGTAATTAGCTCCATATGGTTGCATTCTAATTAATGAAGCCAAATTTCTAAATGGTTCACATTCCTTCCGCAGGCGACTGAAAGCAGTAGCGCGGGGTCGACTAAGAGCAACCCTTGGGACACCACTCTAAATAGGGCGTTGAATGTAATGAAGAACAAGGATAAGCTCAGTAAGCCGACGTCAGCTGGTCGTGTGGCCGGCAAAGGCTTGTCGACAAAATGGTCGTCATACTATAACACTGGTGGGCGAAAGGAGAAAAAGACCAGCTCGGAAAGCCAGGCGCGCGAGGTTCAAGAACTCAGGGCACAGGTGGCGCGGATTCCGGAGATTGTCCAAGAGCAAGTGCAACAACAACTCGGAGCGACGATCACCGCCATTGTGCCTACCTTGATCCAGGGGATTAGTGCGTGGATTGCGGGCGGCCAACAGGGGCCGCCCCCGATTCCTAGCTTCACGGCCAGCAACTCGCAGAACGCGATGGCGGGGCCATTGGTGTCTCCGGCGGAGGCGGCATTGGTGTCTCCGACGCCGGCACGGGAGCTTAATGCACCCGGGTGTACGCCGGCCGGCACCTCTGCAGCAAGCGGCCCCTCCGTCAACTGCACGCCCGCCGTTGGCGGTGCCTCGACATTAGCCGAGCTCGACGCCATCATCACGGTAACTAATTAAGCCTCTCTCGGCCGAGGACTTCATCTCCTTGCCTTTGACTGGGCATCCCTAACGCCCTACATGTTTTCGCAGGGCGCCGCCGACGTTCCGTGCACTCTCCTGCACTTCGTGAACAACGAGTTGGTCGATGTCGCCAAGGGCAAAATCGTTCAACCGGGCAACCCCTTGTTCCACGGTACCCAGATGCCACCCAACTTGTTTAGGGTTCAACTGGTTCGGGTGCTGCCAGGCTGCGACGAGTTGTTACCTCCGATTCGACCCATCGGGGCCGACGATGATGACGTGATGACCCTCAGCGCCTGCCTGAGCTGGCCCCTGCTTTGGCCGAAGAGCCAGATTCGTTTGGGGGCGGGGGACACCACCCCAAAGACAACACCGCCAGTCGTGCCGGCGCCAAGTCGGCCCCATGGCAAGACCGCCGCAACGGTGCCGGACATCCCTATGCCACTGGATCCAAACATGCATATGGCACAGGATCAGAACGACGACGACGACGATACATTTGCCAACGTCGATCAGTACTTTGCCGATCATGGGGACGGTGGCGACTTCATGGGGCCTCCTTCTCAAGAACCCAACCCAACAAAAGACGTGTGCGATCTAGCTGGTACCGCGGAGAAGCCAAGTTGCAACAGGCGTCGTCTGCAGTTCAGCTCTCAGGAGACGCCTCCAGCTGCCGACTTCACCGAGCCTCAGATAGGCGAGGTGCGAAATATGATCAGCCCCAACACACTCAAGAAGGCGGTCTGTGAGCAGAACTCGGTCCCATTACAGGAGAAGAAGAAGGCACGCAAAAGAAAGACTAACAAGGGTGCGGGCCAGCCGGCACCGAGTACGATCCGTGCTCAGGACGGGCCACCTTCAACTGCGGATATCTCGAGGAGGGTGCATGTGGCGGGTAGGCCGATGCTACCGAGAAATATGCTCGATGCTGCAACCGGTGCTATGCGGAGTCTGCATGACAGTGTTCTTTCTTTGGAGAAGCGGCGTCTCCGAGAGAAGGATGTGGCATACCCGGTTTTCGCGGCCAAGGTGCCAGAGGGCAAGGGCTTTGTGGATAACTCCATCGGGGGTACGATCGTCCTGCGGTTTGATGACATCCACGCTATGTTGAACCTTCATCCGCTGCACTACACCTTCGTTCGGCTATTTTCGCTGAGTATGGAGATGCGGATCATTCGCGACAAGACCCCGGACATCGTGATAGTCGACCCCTTCTACATGCGTGCCAAGATCTTGGGCAGCGCTGGGGACCGGCAAGTCGCGAGTTCTTACCTCGAAGGCGTCATTCTGGCAAACCAAGATAAGGATAACTTCCTCGTGCCTTACTTTCCCGAGTAAGTCCTCCCCTCAACCGCCCCGTAACATATGAATTCTTAGATTTCGATCGTTTTTCTTTTAACATTCCGTGTTTTCTGCAGTGACACACATTGCACGCTCATCCTCCTAAGCCCCAAATATTCCATGGCCACGTATTTCGACCCGGACCGTCAGTCGAACGTAGACTACACAAATGTCAAGAAGGTTCTTGATGATGTTCTCCCCGGCTACGTCAAATCTGGAGGCACCTTCACCAGGCCTATTCGTAAGTACGGCAAGCACGTGTTCTCCCACAATACGACGTTCTGCTGCGTCAAGCAGCCGCCTGGCGGTCAGAAGGGTGCCTACTACGCCATCCATCACATGCGGGCGATCGTACGGGACCATCATCAACTACTGCTACCGAGTAGACTCAAAGATTGGGCCGCGAGCGTGTCGGCAATCCAGGACGCGGACATCAGACAAGAATTCTTTCGCATCCAGTCGGAGTTTGCGGAAATCATCCATCAAGATGTCCTTCGTACCTCGGGGCAGTTCTACCTCAGAAATCAACCGTCCAACAGTGACATCGACACAATCCTACAAATGCAGGCTGACAACGCCCGTTGTTTCATGACTCCCACGATAGACGGCGGCTTCATCCACGCTCCGGTCCCTTGAGTCGAGTCGAAAGCAGTGATGCTGTGTCTAGTTCTGAAACATCGATTGGCTCATGTTGTAATTAAACTTTAATGAACTTGTAGTATGTCTCTTTGGTTTCGAGAGTCCTTCAACTTAGATGTAATCGATGCTATTAATGTCTTGCTTTTCTCTTCCGATCGTTCTGTTGCATACTTATATATTGCTTATGTATTGTCTGTGAATTGGTACTAACGTTTCGTTTGGCTACTGCATAGCGATGCCGTGGTATGTCGTGTACAAGGGTAAGGTTCCCGGAGTCTACGACGACTGGGAGGAGTGTCGGAGACAGGTTCACCGATTCAGCGGTAACAGTTACAAAGGGTACGCCACTAGGGCCGAGGCCGAATCTAGATACGCCCGCTATCTAGCGGGAGAGGGGAGGGAGCGTTGGAGGAACCGGATGAAGACGAGTTTCATCGTGATGATGCTCATCGTGATGACCGCAGCTCTCTTCTATGTGATGGTAGTTTAGATGATCGATATCGACTTGTAATGTGAAGACAAACTCGCGGTCTCGAGACTTGTAATATAATGTTCTATCTTTGTTCGGTCTTTTCAATTCGGAGACTAATATGATGAATTGTATTCGGAGACTAAAATGATGAATTGTATTCAGAGACTAATCTTCTATTGTATTCGATGAATCTGTTGTTGATGTGTGCTGTCTATATTTTGTCCAATTATACATTTTGTAACCTGTGCAAAAAACAGAAAATTAAAAAATAAAAATAAACCTAATATTCATACTAATGGCGCATCACATCATAGTGTGCCATTAGTATGCCAAAGGATACTAATGGTGCATCACTAAACAGTGCGCCATTAGTATGCCGAAGTTACTAATGGCGCATCCTGTTGTTGTGCGCCATTAGTATGCCAAAGCACCTGGGTATACATGGCCCCGTGGGAGGCATACTAATGGCGCACTGTTGTATATACTAATGGCGCATCTGGGGTGCGCCATTAGTATACCAGATACTAATGGCGTGCTACTAATGGCGCACCACTAATGCGCCATTAATGGCCAAATTAGGTGCGCCATTAGTAGGCCTTTTCCTAGTAGTGATATATGGTGGGTGTATGATACCGGCGAAAGGTGCGCGGTATTAGAGAGGCTAGCAATGGTGGAAAGGTGAGAGTGCGTATAATCCATGGACTCAACCTTAGTCATAAAGAACTCACATACTTATTGCAAAAATCTATTAGTTATCAAAACAGAGTACTACGTGCATGCTCCTAGGGGTCTAGATTGGTAGGAAAAGACCATCGCTCGTCCCCGACCGCCACTCATAAGGAAGACAATCAATAAATAAATCATGCTCCGACTTCATCACATAACGGTTCACCATACGTGCATGCTACGGGAATCACCAACTTTAACACAAGTATCTCTCAAATTCACAACTACTCAACTAGCATGACTCTAATATCACCATCTTCATATCTCAAAACAATCATAAGAAACCAAACTTCACATAGTATTCAATGCACTTTATATGAAAGTTTTTTTATATCCCTCTTGGATGCCCATCATATTAGGACTAAATTCATAACAAAGGCAAATTACCATGCTGTTTAGGACTCTAAAATAATATAAGTTAAGCATGAGAGTTCATATATATCTTCAAAATAAATCCACCGCCGTGCTCTAAAAGATATAAGTGAAGCACTAGAGCAAACAACTAACTACTCCGAAAGATATAAGTGAAGATCGATGAGTGGTCGAATAATTATGTAACTATGTGAAGACTCTCCCATTTAATAATTTCAGATCGTGATACTTTATTCAAACATCAAGCAAAGATAAAGAAAATAAAATGACGCTCCAAGCAAAACACATATCATGTGGTGAATAAAAATATAGCTCCAAGTAAAGTTACCGATGAACGAAGAAGAAAGAGGGGATGCCATCCGGGGCATTCCCAGGCTTAGGCTCTTGGTTGTCCTTGAATATTACCTTGGGGTGCCTTGGGCATCCCCAAGCTTAGGCTCTTGCCACTCCTTATTCCATAGTCCATCGAATCTTTACCCAAAACTTGAAAACTTCACAACACAAAACTCAACAGAAAACTCGTAAGCTCTCTTAGTATAAGAAAATAAATCACCACTTAGGTACTGTTGTGAACTCATTCTAAATTCATATTGGTGTAATATCTACTGTATTCCAATTTCTCTATGGTTTATAAACTATTTTACTAACCATAGATTCATCAAAATAAGCAAACAACACATAGAAAACAGAATCTGTCAAAAACAGAACAGTCTGTAGTAATCTGTATCAAACGTATACTTATGGAACTACACAAATTCTAAAATAAATTTGTGGACCTGAGGAATTTGTCTAGTAATCATCTGAAAAAAGAATCAACTAAATATCACTCTCCAGTCAAAAGTTTTAGCTAATCTCGTGAGCGCTAAAGTTTCTGTTTTTTTACAGCATGATCATAAAGACTTCACCCAAGTCTTCCCAAAGGTTCTACTTGGCACAAACACTAATTAAAACACAAAAACACATATAAACAGAAGCTAGATGGATTATTTATTACTAAACATAACCAAAAAGCAAGAAACTAAAATAAAATTGGGTTGCCTCCCAACAAGCGCTAACGTTTAACGCCCCTAGCTAGGCATGATGATTTCAATGATGCTCACATAAAAGATAAGAATCGAAATATAAAGAGAGCATTATGAAGAATATGACTAGCACATTTAAGTCTAACCCACTTCCTATGCATAGGGATTTGTTGAGCAAACAACTTATGGGAACAATAATCAACTAGCACAGGAAGGAAAAACAAGCATAACTTCAAAACTTTAAGCACATAGAGAGGAAACTTGATATTATTGCAATTCCTACAAGCGTATGTTCCTCCCTCATAATAATTTTGAGTAGCATCATGAATGAATTCAACAATATAACCAGCACGTAAAGCATTCTTTTCATGATCTACAAGCATAGAAATTTTATTACTCTCCACATAAGCAAAATTCTTCTCATTTGGAATCGTGGGAGTATCCTAAGAGACTTGAATACTATAAATTATTTCCACATTAAAAGAGTAATGTTCAGAAAAAGGGTAATCATAATCATGACAAGTTTTATAAATATAATCATCACTACTTTTTATAGCATAAGTTTCATCACAATAATCATCATAAGTAGCACCTTTGTTCTCATCATAATCGATTGAAACCTCTTCCAAGACTGTGGAATCATCACTAAATTAAGTAATGACCTCTCCAAATCCACTTTCACAAATATTATAAGATTCAACATCCCCCAAAATAGTGGGATCATTACTTCCTAAAGTTGACACTCTTCCGAACCCACTTTTATCAATATAATCATCATAAGTAGGAGGCATGCTATCATAACAATTTTGCATATCAAAACTTCGGAGGCTAATAATATCATCTTCATTAAACGTAGCATCCCCAAGCTTGGGACAAACATTAATTGCAGCAAATATATTCTCAAAAACATCATCTTCATCAAACATAGCATCCCCAAGCTTGGGCCTTTTCATATCAGAAGCATAATCACTCTCATCATTAATAGTATGGATAGCACCAATAGTATAGCAATTATCATCATCACAATGAGTAGTAGGGGCAACATCATTTGGGAGGGATACCTTTTTACCTTTGCTTCTCCGTTTTTTCTTTTTCTTCTTCACATCATGTGCGGGTTTATCCCTCATGTTTGAGCTCCTTATTGATGAGATTGGTTGAATAGAAAGCTCCTCCTCGTTACCTGATTCATCATAAGAAATAATAGGAGGATATTGGGAAGTCTCTTCCCTTTCATTAGTATTCTCTTAATCTTCTATTTGTTTTCTTTTCTTTATGTAATTGGCAATATAAGGATTTTCGATACAATTCACCGCACAATACATATAAATTTCCTCTAGATCAAAATGAAGAACTCTATCAAGGGCAAATTCTGGAATAACCTTAGTTATACGTTTCATTTCTTCATAACCCAAGAGCAAACTAAGTTCATTATGATGTGCAAGGGAAATCAAGTCATCACAATTTTTGGACACGATACGATCATGAAACAATTTGTATTGGTTACTGAAATGATCATGTTCATTGCAAAGTTCACAAGTACGACTAAGAAAATTTAAATTTTTAGCACAAACATCTAGCCTTTCTTGCAACAATTTAGTTTCTAAATGCTTATGCCTCTTGCAATATCTATCTTCCCTATTTGGTGTGTACTTGCAAACCCAATACACTCCACAAAAATCGACATGCTTATAAGAGATATTTTCATCATGACTAGTGCAATCATCATTAGTACTATGGATATTCAAGGAGTTCGTACTAACAACATTGCAATCATGCTCATCATTCAAAGATTTAGTGCCAAACATTTTAATGCATTCTTCCTCTAGCAATTGACCACAATTATCGGAATCCTTATTTTCACGAAAGATATTAAAAAGATGAAGCATATGAGGCATCCTCAATTCCATTTTTTTGTAGTTTTCTTTTATAGACTAAACTAGTGATAAAACAAGCAACAAAAAGATTCGATTGCAAGATCTAAAGATATACCTTCAAGCACTCACCTCCCCGGCAACGGCGCCAGAAAAGAGCTTGATGTCTACTACGCAACCTTCTCCTTGTAGACGTTGTTGGGCCTCCAAGTGAAGAGGTTTGTAGGACAGTAGCAAATTTCCCTCAAGTAGATGACCTAAGGTTTATCAATCCGTGGGAGGCGTAGGATGAAGATGGTCTCTTTCAAGCAACCCTGCAACCAAATAACAAAGAGTCTCTTGTGTCCCCAACACACCCAATACAATGGTAAATTGTATAGGTGCACTAGTTCGGCGAAGAGATGATGATACAAGTGCAATATGGATGGTAGATATAGGTTTTTGTAATCTGAAAATATAAAAACAACAAGGTAACAAATGATAAAAGTGAGCGTAAACGGTATTGCAATGCTAGGAAACAAGGCCTAGGGTTCATACTTTTGCTAGTGCAAGTTCTCTCAACAATAATAACATAGTTGGATCATATAACTATCCGTCAACATGCAACAAAGAGTCACTGCAAAGTCACTAATAGCGGAGAACAAACGAAGAGATTATGGTAGGGTAGGAAACCACCTCAAAGTTATTCTTTCCGGTCAATCCATTGGGCTATTCCTATAAGTGTCACAAACAGCCCTAGAGTTCGTAGTAAAATAACATCTTAAGACACACATCAACCAAAACCCTAATGTCACCTAGATACTCCAATGTCACCTCAAGTATCCATGGGTATGATTATACGATATGCATCACAAAATCTCAGATTCATCTATTCAAACCAACACAAAGTACTTCAAAGAGTGCCCCAAAGTTTCTACCGGAGAGTCAAGACGAAAACGTGTGCCAACCCCTATGCATAGGTTCATGGGGGGAACCCGCAAGTTGATCACCAAAACATACATCAAGTGAATCAATAGAATAACCCATTGTCACCACGGTTATCCCACGCAAGACATACATCAATTGTTCTCAAATGATTAAAGACTCAATCCGATAAGATAACTTCAAAGGGAAAACTGAATCCATTACAAGAGAGTAGAGGGGGAGAAACATCATAAGATCCAACTATAATAGCAAAGCTCGTGATACATCAAGATCGTATCACCTCAAGAACACGAGAGAGAGAGAGATCAAACACATAGCTACCGGTACATACCCTCAGCCCCGAGGGTGAACTACTCCCTCCTCATCATGGAGAGCGCCGGGATGATGAAGATGGCCACCGGTGAGGGATCCCCCTCCGGCAGGGTGCCGGAACAGGGCCTGATTGGGTTTTGGTGGCTATAGAGGCTTGCGGCGGCAGAACTCCCGATCTATTCTGTTCCCCGAATGTTTTAGGGTATATGGGAATATATAGGCGAAAGAAGTCGGTAAGGGGAGCCACGAGGGGCCCACGAGGGTGGAGGGCACGCCCAGGGGGGTGGGCGCGCCCCCTTGCCTCGTGCTCTCCTCGTTGATCCCCTGACGTGCACTCCAAGTCTCCCGTATTGCTTTCTTTCCAAAAATAACTTTTCCGAAGGTTTCATTCCGTTTGGACTCCGTTTGATATTCCTTTTCTGCGAAACACTGAAACAAGGGAAAAAACAGGAACTGGCACTGGGCTCTGGGTTAATAGGTTAGTCCCAAAAATAATATAAAAGTGTAAAATAAAGCCCATAAACATCCAAAACAGATAATATAATAGCATGGAACAATCAAAAATTATAGATACGTTGGAGACGTATCAGTCGTCATCATCAACCTTCCTCCATCACCAATTTCATGATGCTCACCACCGTGCGTGAGTAATTCCAGCATAGGCTTGCTGTACGGTGATGGGTTGGATGAGATTTATCATGTAATCGAGTTAGTTTTGTTAGGGTTTGATCCCTAGTATCCATTATGTTCTAAGATTGATGTTGCTATGACTTTGCTATGCTTAATGCTTGTCACTAGGGCCCAAGTGCCATGATTTCAGATCTGAACCTATTATGTATTCATGAATATATGTGAGTTCTTGATCCTATCTTGCAAGTCATTAGTCA
This sequence comes from Triticum aestivum, assembly GCF_018294505.1. Taxonomy (NCBI): domain Eukaryota; kingdom Viridiplantae; phylum Streptophyta; class Magnoliopsida; order Poales; family Poaceae; genus Triticum; species Triticum aestivum. The sequence goes on from NC_057796.1 coordinate 485,345,494, forward strand.
CCTACTATGTGTTATGATTCGGTAACCCCGAAGTGACAATAATCGGGACCACTCCCGGTGATGACCGTAGTTTGAGGAGTTCGTGTATTCCCTAAGTGTTAATGCTTTGGTCTGGTACTCTATTAAAAGGAGGCCTTAATATCCCTTAGTTTCCAATAGGACCCCGCTGCCATGGGAGGGTAGGACAAAAGATGTCATGCAAGTTCTTTTCCATAAGCACGTATGACTATATTCGGAATACATGCCTACATTACATTGATGAATTGGAGCTAGTTCTGTGTCACCCTATGTTATAACTATTGCATGAGGAATCGCATCCGACATAATTATCCATCACTGTTCCAATGCCTACGAGCTTTTCACATATTGATCCTGGCTTAGTTACTTTTTCGTTGCCACTGTTACCATTACTACAAAACTGCTACTGTTACCTTTGCCACCGTTCTCGTTACTTCCATACTACTTTGCTACTAAATACTTTGCTGCAGATATTAAGTTATCTAGGTGTGGTTGAATTGACAACTCAACTGCTAATACTTGAGAATATTCTTTGCCTCCCCTTGTGTCGAATCAATAAATTTGGGTTAAATACTCTAGCCTCGAAAACTGTTGCGATCCCCTATACTTGTTGGTTATCACAAATCCTAATCTCGATCTATGCCAACTCAACAAACACCATCGGAGACACCTGTAGAGCATCTTTATAATCACCCAGTTACGTTGTGACGTTTGATAGCACATTAAGTGTTCCTCCGATATTCGGGAGTTGCATAATCTCATAGTCATAGGAACATGTATAAGTCATGAAGAAAGCAATAGCAATAAAACTTAACGATCATTATGCTAAGCTAATGGATGGGTATTGTCCATCACATCATTCTCTAATGATGTGATCCCGTTCATCAAATGACAACACATGTCTATGGTTAGGAAACATAACCATCTTTGATTAACAAGCTAGTCAGGTAGAGGCATACTAGGGACACTCTGTTTTGTCTATGTATTCACACATGTACTAAGTTTCCGGTTAATACAATTTTATCATGAATAATAAATTTATCTTGATATAAGGAAATATAAATAACAACTTTATTATTGCCTCTAGGGCATATTTCCTTCAACACCTTCTATCACAGATCCGAAGGCAAAATATTCGTTGCTAAGAATGGATCCTTTCTAGAGGAGTTTCTCTCGAAAGAAGTGGGTGGGAGGAAAGTAGAACTTGATGAGGTAATTGTACCTTCTCCCGAATTGGAAAGTAGTTTATTGCAGAAATCAGTTCCAGTGATTCCAACACCAATTAGTGAGGAAGCTCATGATGATGATCATGACACTTCAGATCAAGTTACTACAGAACCACGTAGGTCTTCCAGAATACGGTTCGCACCAGAGTGGTACGGTAATCCTGTTCTAGAAGTCATGTTACTATACCATGGTGAACCTGCGAACTATGAGGAAGCGATGATGAGCCCGGATTCCGTGAAATGGCTTGAGGCCATGAAATCTGAGATGGGATCCATGTATGAGAACAAAGTGTGGACTTTGGTGGATTTGCCCGATGATCGGCAAGCCATAGAAAATAAATGGATCTTCAAGAAGAAGACCGACGGTGACAGTAATGTTACTGTCTACAAAGCTCGACTTGTTGCAAAAGGTTTTCGACAAGTTCAAGGAGTTGACTACGATGAGACTTTCTCACCCGTAGCAATGCTTAAGTCTGTCTGAATCATGTTAGCAATTGCCTCATTTTATGATTATGAAATTTGGCAAATGGATGTCAAAACTGCATTCCTGGATGGATTTCTGGAAGAAGAGTTGTATATGATGCAACTAGAAGGTTTTGTCGATCCAAAGGGTGCTAACAAAGTGTGCAAGCTCCAACGAACCATTTATGGACCGGTGCAAGCCTCTCAGAGTTGGAATAAACGTTTTGATAGTGTGATCAAAGCATATGGTTTTATACAGACTTTTGGAGAAGCCTCTATTTACAAGAAAGTGAGTGGGAGCTCTGTAGCATTTCTAATGTTATATGTGGATGACATATTGTTGATTGGAAATGATATAGAATTTCTGGATAGCATAAAGGGATACTTGAATAAAAAAATTCTATGAAAGACCTCGGTGAAGTTGCTTACATATTGGGCATCAAGATCTATAGAGATAGATCAAGACGCTTAATTGGACTTTCACAAAGCACATACCTTGATAAAGTTTTGAAAAAGTTCAAAATGGATCAGTCAAAGAAAGGGTTCTGGCCTGTGTTACAAGGTGTGAAGTTGAGTCAGACTCAATGCCCGGCCACTGCAGAAGATAGAGAGAAAATGAAAGTCATTCCCTATGCTTCAGCCATAGGTTCTATCATGTATGCAATGTTGTGTACCAGACCTGATGTCTGCCTTGCTATAAGTATAGCAAGGAGGTACCAAAGTAATCCCGGAGTGGAGCACTAGACAGCGGTCAAGAACATCCTGAAATACCTGAAAAGGACTAAGGATATGTTTCTTGTTTATGGAGGTGACAAAGATCTCATCGTAAACGGTTACGTCGATGCAAGCTTTGACACTGATCTGGATGACTCTAAGTCACAATCCGGATAAGCATTTTTATTGAATGATGGAGCTGTCAGTTGGTGCAGTTCCAAGCAAAGCGTCGTGGCGGGATCTACATGTGAAGCGGAGTACATAGCTGCTTCGGAAGCAGCAAATGAAGGAGTCTGGATGAAGGAGTTCATATCCGATCTAGGTGTCATACCTAGTGCATCGGGTCCAATGAAAATCTTTTGTGAAAATAATGGTGCAATTGCCTTGGCAAAGGAATCCAGATTTCACAAGAGAACCAAGCACATCAAGAGACGCTTCAATTCCATCCGTCATCAAGTGTCGGAAGGAGACATAGAGATTTGCAAGATACATATGGATCTGAATGTTGTAGACCCGTTGACTAAGCCTCCTCCACGAGCAAAACATGATCAGCACCAAAACTCCATGGGTGTTAGTATCATTACTTTGTAATCTAGATTATTGACTCTAGTGCAAGTGGGAGACTGAAGGAAATATGCCCTAGAGGCAATAATAAAGTTATTATTTATTTCCTTATTTCATGATAAATGTTTATTATTCATGCTAGAATTGTATTAACCGGAAACTTAGTACATGTGTGAATATATGGACAAAACAAAGTGTCCCTAGTATGCCTCTACTTGACTAGCTCGTTTATCAAAGATGGTTATGTTTCATAACCATAGACATGTGTTGTCATTTGATGAACGAGATCACATCATTAGGAGAATGATGTGATGGACAAGACCCATTCGTTAGCTTAGCATTATGATTGTTACAGTTTCATTGCTACTGCTTTCTTCATGACTTATACATGTTCCTCAGACTATGAGATTATGCAAATCCCGAATACCGAAGGAACACTTTGTGTGCTATCAAACATCACAACGTAAATGGGTGATTATAAAGATGCTCTACAGGTGTCTCCGAAGGTATTTGTTGCGTTGGCATAGATCGAGATTAGGATTTGTCACTCCGTGTTTCGGAGAGGTATCTCTGGGCCCTCTCGGTAATGCTCATCACTATAAGCCTTGCAAGCAATGTGACTAATGAGTTAGTTGCGGGATGAAGTATTACGGAATGACTAAAGAAACTTGCGGTAACAAGATTTAACTAGGTATGATGATTGAGGGGGTCCTGGATTAGGGGGTCCCCGGGCGTGCGGGCTATGTAACATGGGCCGGACTGGTGGGCCATGAAGATACAAGACAAAGGCCTTCCCCATGTCCGGATGGGACTCTCCTTTGCATGAATGTCAAGCTTGGCGTTCAATATGAAGATTACTTTCTCTGTAAACCGACTCTGTACAACCCTAGGCCCCTCAAGTGTCTATATAAACCGGAGGGTTTAGTCTGTAGAGGCAATGATAATCATACAGGCTAGACATCTAAGGTTTAGCCATTACGATCTCGAGGTAGATGAACTCTTGTAACCCCTATACTCATGAAAGTCAATCAAGCAGGAAGTAGGGTATTACCTCCATTAAGAGGGCCCGAACCTGGGTAAACATCATGTCCCCTGCCTCCTGTTACCCTCGATCCTCAGACGCACAGTTCGGGACCCCCTACCCGAGATCTGTCGGTTTTGACACCGACATTGGTGCTTTCATTGAGAGTTCCACTATGCTGTTGTTAGAAGGCTCGATGGCTCCATCGATCGTCTACAACAAGGCCGCCTTGAAGGAGATTTTTCTCCCTGGCCAAATTTTCGTATTCGGCGGCTTCGCACTGCGGGCCAACTCGACTGGCCACCTAGAGCAGATCGACAACTACGCCCCTGGTCATCAAGTCAGTTTCGAATATCTGAAGTACGTCGCTGACATCCGAGGAGACTTGATCTTCGAGGGGTTCGCGACGCTGACCGTCGCCCTGGCCTTAAATCCGGAGCAAATTGCTAGGTCCGAAGATGGGAGTTTGGAACCCACCGGACTCTCCACTATTAAGGAGCTCGCTACCACAGATCCAGATAGGACCGTGTCATCGGCAGGAGTGGAGCCTAGCCGCACTCCCCTCGTCATTGAAGGGCCGGACTCGTCCCCAGATCCTAACTTTGGATTCTCTTGGTCTGCGGTAGGCAGGCATGACCCAGAGGCCTTTTCCTCACTTAGCGCCAAAATTCTGGTCTCCCCGTCCAATCCTCGCCTTTAAGCGAGGCCCTGGACCTAATGCGATCCCTCGCCATTGTGGATGAATCACTGCTGAACTACGCCAAGCCCATGTTAGGGGCTGAGAGCGGGGAATTCTACGTCCCACCCACCACCCACTTCATCGCCACTGTCGATGATTTAACCGACATGCTCGACTATGCCTCCGAAGACATCGATGGTATGGAAGACGACGCCGGAGATGAGCAAGGCCAAAACCCGCCGTTCACCGGATGCTAGATGGCCGCTTCCTCATATGATGTGTACATGGTGGACACACCCAAAGAAGATGACGGCGATGGTGAGAAGGATCCAGTCGAGGACAAACCTTCCGAGATACCACCAAAGCATTGACGTCAGCGGCACCACTCTAAATCGCGTCGTGAAAAAGATAGCAATACCGGCACCGGAGACAATAATACTCCGGAGAACACCGAAGACCAAGAAGCCCCCGCTGAACCAGCATCCGAGCAGGATGATTGGGAGGAAGGGCAAGTTAACCCTGACGAACCGGTAGGGAACGAGGACTCGGAGGATAGCAACTATCTACCACTCTCTGAAGATGATGTGAGCCTCAGCGACGAAGATTTCATCGTGCCAGAGGAACCCCTCGAACAAGAATGCTTTAACCGTCAGCTAATAGCCACTACAAGATGCCTAAAAAGAAGCAGCAGCAGCTTCAAGCTGATCAGGATTTGCTCAATGACAGATGGACTAATGTCCTAGCAGCCGAGGAATACGGTCTCGAACGCCCAACTAAGATTTACCCGAAGAGCAAGCTGCTACCCCAATTCGACGATGAGGCCCTAGAGCCCATACCGCCAACGCGTAACGCTGCTGACGGACCTGACCGACCACCACATGGCCAAGACAGAGCGGCAACTCAAGCCGAACACCAGCCTGCACTGCCCCGCCGTAGAGGTAGAGAGACAACGGCTGCAGGACACACGTATGACCTACAACAGGAACTGGACAATAGAGCCGGTCAGAACAGATCAATCTATGGATCAAGGGGGCGTGCCCCAGCGCGAGAAGATGGCCATCATGCCTGGCGTGACAAGCACAACCTCACCCGGGCCAAAAACTGCATACGGATCTCATCCGAACAGCGTCGTAACGTTGCCCGATACAAAGGCGCCGCACACCCCCTATGCTTCACCGATGAGGTGATGGAGCACCAGTTCCCAGAAGGGTTTAAACCTGTGAACATTGAGTCATATGATGGCACAACAGATCCCGCAGTATTGATTGAAGATTTTCTTCTCCACATTCACATGGCTCACGGTGATGACCTACATGCCATCAAATACTCCCCTCCCTTAAAACTTAAGGGACCAGCACGGCACTGGCTGAACAGCCTCCCAGAAAACTCTATTGGTAGCTGGGAAGAATTGGAGGACGCATTCAGAGACAACTTCCAAGGTACCTATGTTCGGCCGCCATACGTCGATGACCTTAGTCACATAATCCAGCAACCCGGAGAATCAGCCCAGAAGATCTGGACCAGGTTCTAAATAAAAAAGAACCAGAATGTGGATTGTCCGGACGCCAAAGCCCTCACGGCCTTCAAACACAGCGTCCGAGATGAGTGGCTCGCCTGACACATCAGCCAAGAAAAGCCGAAGTCCATGGCAGCCCTTACCGCACTTATGACCCGCTTTTGCGCGGGAGAAGATAGTTGGATAGGCCTAGCACCTCCGAAGCCAGGGACGGCAATGGCAAGCCGCAACGCAACAAGCACAAGCATTGAAACAGTAGCGAAGGCACCGAAGACACGGCGGTCAACGCTGAATTCAGTCGCTCCAAATCCGGCCAATGGAAGAAGCCATTCAAAGGAAATAGAGATGGTCCATCTAGTTTGGACAAAATACTTGATCGGCCTTGCCAGCTTCATGGCACCCCCAATAAACCTGCCAACCATACCAACAGAAACTGTTGGGTCCTTAAACAGGCTGGCAAGCTCAACGTCGAACACAAGGGGAAAGGGCCGCCCAGCAAGGACGACGATGAGGAGCCTCGCCCACCGAACACAGGGGGACAGAAGAAATCCCCCCCCCCCCGAGGTCAAAACGGTGAACATGATCTACATCACTCATATCCCTAAGCGAGAGCGCAAGCGCGCATTAAGGAACGTCTACACCGTAGAGCCGGTTGCCCCAAAATTCAACCCATGGTCGGCTGGTCCGATCACCTTCTATCGAAAGGACCACCCGACTAGTATCCATCACGGAGGTTCGGCAGCTTTGGTCCTTGATCCAATAATCGACGAATTCCGCCTCACGCGAGTCCTAATGGGCGGCGGCAGTAGTCTTAACCAGCTTTATCAGGACACTATCCGCAAAATGGGTATTGATCCATCAAGAATCAAGCCCACTAAAACTACCTTTAAAGGAGTAATACCTGGTGTAGAGGCCCGCTGCTTGGGCTCAATAACATTGGAAGTCGTCTTCGGCTCGCCAGATAACTTCCGCAGCGAAGACCTGATTTTCGATATCGTCCCCGTTCGCAGTGATTATCACGCACTGCTCGGACGGACCGCTTTCGTTCGATTAAACGCGGTCCCACACTATGCCTGTTTAAAGCTAAATATGCCTGGTCCATGTGGTGTCATAACGATCAATGGAAATACGGAACGCTCCCACCGTACTGAAGAGCACACCGCGTCCCTACCAGCCGAAGTATAGAGCGGCCCTATCAAGCCGCACACCTCATCGGCCTTCAAGCCGCCGGACATTGTTAAACGAATCCGGGCAGTTCCACATACTGACAGCCCGGTAACTCCAGAGCTGGACTAGCAGTTTCGCCTCCGTCGATCGCCGCACACATCCGCGAAATTCGTACCACGCGTGCATAATTATGCACTCAAAATACCTTGGGCGTCAATGGAGGCACAATATGGACAGGTCTATAGTACGGTTTGACCCTGTATGACCTTCCACCTCTTTTTTCTTCAATTATTTTTATTTTTTACCACAGGTGCATTACAACCTATCAAACCTATGGACTCACAAGGACTCTCTTCGAGCCCTGTTTCGTACGGATAGCTGAAGACCATTCCCCTTAAGGAATTGACGGTGTCCTGGACTAGGGGGTGCTCACCATGTCGTCTCCCGATCTGGTGGATTGGGCCGAGGATCCCCATGGCCGCTTGCTCATGGGCCAGTTCAGACAGCCGATGTATACACGAGGAAGATTCCACAAGACTTGGTGATCAAGACAAGGACTCCTCTCCACCGGCGTATTCGACTAGGACTCTTGCTATCCTAGGCCTCTGGTACATTATATAAGCCGAGGCCAGGCTAGTCGACAGGGGATCATGACATTGCTCATCATACCTCTAGGGTTTAGACCACAACATATAATCTCGAGGTAGATCAACTCTTGTAATCTTTATATTCATCAAGATCAATGAAGCGGGAAGTAGGGTATTACGTCCATTAAGAGGGCCCGAAGCTGGGTAAACATCATGTCCCCTGTCTCCTTTTACCCATCGATCCATGATCCACAGCTTGGGACCCCCTACCCCGAGATCTACCGGTTTTGACACTGACAATGGTGCTTTCATTGAGAGTTCCGCTATGTAGTCGGCAAAAGGATCAATGGCTCGCCTGCAGATCAACTGCGACGTCGGTGTCTACGTCACCACCTCGACTGGTCACCTTGGCTTGACCGAGGACTGTGCCCTACCTCCAATCATTATGTTTGGACGAGGGCCTTCATCAACATCAACTCCGATCTCTATCAAGATCATGGAGGAATCATCCATGGAGCTCGGGGGCTCAACGTCAACATTGCCCTCGGGCGTCAGTGCTGTTTTTTCGAACAGCGAACTTGTATCCACTACCACCACCTCCTTGAGCATCGCTTTGATGATTCCTTTGGTGGAATTGTGCGGAATTGAGTCTACAACAACACTGTAAAATTTTGTCGCGCTCCGATGGAGCAATCTTCGCCGGTCTCCGATTTACTGGAGCCCCATCGAATCTGGACGGGAATCTGGACGAGTTTGGAGCGTGGTGTCCAGAACTAGCTCGGACGTCCGTTGGAAGATCCGACCGTTGATCGGCTGCGGAATTCCTATATCTAACACCCCTCAAAATTTCAGCTCGATCCGACCATCCAAACTCCGGGAACCTTCCGATTAGTCCATCACTTTTCAGATCTGTTTTCTGCGCGAGAACGAATCCGACCCGAGTTCATCTTTTTATGATGTTGATCAATCCCTTCACGGTCACTCACAAAAGTGAGATCTAATGAAGATAGTAAAGTAAATTTTTTTGGTATTTTTGTTGTATAGATTGGAAAGTAAAGATTGCAAAATAAAAAGAACGGCGACATAAATTGGCAAGTTGACGTGAAACTAATATGATGTAAAATAGACCCGGGGGCCATAGGTTTCAGTAGAGGCTTCAATCAAGATAGCATGTATTACGGTGGGTGAACAAGTTACTGCCGAGCAATTGAAAGAAAAGTGCATAGTTATGAGAATATCTAAGGCAATGATCATGAATATAGGCATCACGTCTGTGTGAAGTAGACCGAAACGATTCTGCATCTACTATTATTGCTCGGCACATCGATCGCTATCCAGCATGCATCTAGAGTATTAAGTTCATAAGAACAGAGTAATGCATTAAGCAAGATGACATGATGTAGAGGGATAAACTCAAGCAATATGATATAAACCCCATTTTTTTATCCTCGATGGCAACAATACAATACGTCCCTTGCTGCCCCTACTGTCACTGGGAAGCACACCGCAAGATTGAACCCAAAGCTAAGCACTTCTCCCATTGCAAGAAATATCAATCTGGTAGGCCAAACTAAACCGATAATTCGAAGAAACTTGCAAAGATATGAAATCATGCATATAAGAATTCAGAGAAGAACCAAATAATATTCATATATAATCTTGTTCATAAATCCACAATTCATCGGATCTCGGCAAACACACCGCGAAAGAGTATTACATCGAATAGATCTCCAAGAACATCAAGGAGAACTTTGTATTGAGAATCAAAGAGAGAGAAGAAGCCATCTAGTTAATAACTATGGACCCGAAGGTCTGTGGTAAACTACTCACGCTTCATCGGAGAGGCTATGGTGTTGATGTAGAAGCCCTCCGTGATCGATTCTCCCTCCGGCAGATCGCCGGAAAAGGTCCCAAGATGGGATCTCACAGGTACAGAAGGTTGCGGTGGTGGAAAAGTTGTTTCGTGGCTCTCCCTTATCAATCTAGGGTATAAGAGTATATATAGGCAAAAGAAGTACGTCGATGGAGCTTCAAGGGGCCCACGAGGGTGGGGGCGCACCTACCCCCCTGGGCGCGCCCTCCTGCCTCGTGTCCGCCTCACGGAGTTCCAGACTTCCACTCCAAGTTTTCTGGATTGCTTTCGTTCCCAGAAAGATCATCGCGAAGGTTTCATTCCGTTTGGACTCCGTTTGATATTCCTCTTCCGTGAAACTCTAAAACAGGCAAAAAATTAGAAACTGGCACTGGGCCTTCGGTTAATAGGTTAGTCCCAAAAATAATTCATAAGAGCATATTAAAGCCCATTAAACATCCAAAACAGATAATATAATTGCATGGAACAATCAAAAATTATAGATACGTTGGAGACATTTCAGATACATCGTCATTGAAGCCTGGTTCAGGGGCTACTGAGGGAGTCATGGATTAGGGGGTCCCCGGGCATCCAGGCTATGTGACATGGGCCGGACTGGTGAGCCGTGAACATACAAGACAGAAGGCCTTCCCCCGTGTCCGGATGGGACTCTCACCTTTGCGTGGATGGCAAGCTTGGCGTTCAATATGAAGATTCCTTTCTCTGTACAACCCTAGGCCCCTCCGGTGTTTATATAAATCGTAGGGTTTAGTCCGTAGAGGCAATGATAATCATACAGGCTAGACATCTAGAGTTTAGCCATTACGATCTCGAGGTAGATCAACTCTTGTAACCCCTATACTCATCAAAGTCAATCAAGCAGGAAGTAGGGTATTACCTCCATTAAGAGGGCCTGAACCTGCGTAAACATCGTGTCCCCTTCCTCCCGTTACTCTCGATCCTCAGATGCACAGTTCGGGACCCCCTACACGAGATATGCCAGTTTTGACACCAACAATGATACCGACGATCGAATCTCGGGCAAGTAACATACCGATGACAAAGGGAACAACGTATGTGGTTATGCGGTTTAACCGATAAAGATCTTTGTAGAATATGTTGGAGCCAATATGAGAATCCAGGTTCCGCTATTGGTTATTGACCGGAGATGTGTCTCGGTCATGTCTACATAGTTCTCGAACCCGTAGGGTCCGCACGCTTAACGTTCGATGACGATTTGTATTATGAGTTATGTGTTTTGATGACCAAAGTTTGTTCGGAGTCCCGGATGAGATCATGGACGTGACGAGGAGTCTCGAATTAGTCAAGACATAAGGATTAATATATTGGACCATGTTATTCGGACACCGGAAGTGTTCCGGATGGTTTCAGGTAAAAACGGAGTGCCGGAGGGGTTACCGGAACCCCCTGGGGAAGCAATGTGCCATCATGGGCCATAGGGGAGAGAGAGAGAGAGGACAGCCCACATAGGGGAGGCGCCCCCCCATGGGGAGTCCGAATAGGACTAGGGGAGGGGGCGCGGCCCCCTTTCCCTCTCGCTCTCGCTCTCCCTTCCTTCCCCCTTCCACCAAGTGGAATCCTACTAGGACATGGAGTCCTAGTAGGACTCCCTCTCCTTGGGCGCGCCACTAGGGCCGGCCGACCTCCTCCTCCCTCCTTTATATACGGGGGCAAGGGGGCACCCTAGAACACACACATTGATCTTTTAGCCGTGTGCGGTGCCCCCCTCCACAGTTACGCACCTCGATCATATCGCCGTAGTGCTTAGGCGAAGCCCTGCACCGGTAACATCATCATCACCGTCGCCACGCCATCGTGCTGACGGAACTCACCCTCGTCCTCAACTAGATCAAGAGCACAAGGGACGTCATCGAGCTGAACGTGTGTTGAACGCGGAGGTGACGTACGTTCGGTACTTGGATCGGTTGGATCACGAAGAAGTTCGACTACATCAACCGCGTTACTAAACGCTTCCGCTTTCGGTCTACGAGGGTACGTGGACGTTGTGGCACCCCGGCTCAGAGCAACCGGTTTACCCTGCATTGCCAGCCCAGAGGTCGAGTCTTCTGGCAATACACAACAACATGGTACAGAAACAACCGCTTTATTGATGCTAGCGGATTACATAGGTCTGATATTACATCGAGATACGAGGCCAAGCGGCACACCCGGTGCTGCTGGACAGTATGTACATTATTTAATGAACATGACGGGGCCTCGATCACACGAACTATGCGGCAGCGGAAGAACGATGAAGTGGCACTCCATAGCACAGGGACACCGACGTGGACACGGCCTAGACACGAGATGCGCTCTGATGCGAACCGACTTGCTTGAAAGCTGGCATAACATGCCAGGTTAGTACATTGAATGTACTTGCAAGCTCACAACAAACATAAGCAAGATGACAGAAAATATCATGATATTTAAACAGGTTAATGCAATGCAAAGACTACTACTGATGGAAAACCAACGATACATGCAATGAGTCCCACGAACTCGCTTACAAGACGGTTACCTCGTATCCAAACGGTGACCATACCTGGGTCACACCTGAGACCAATCACTCATGAACACCTCAAGGGTTCATGTTTCACCACGAACCAATGCAACACAACAATCACTTAGTTTGCAAGATTTATTAGAAAAGTTGATCCATGGTGTGACTTACTCACGAGTTATGCCCATAACCGAGCACGCGACCATCCATAGATTAAATACACTTTGCAGAGATAGCGCACTTTACCCACACTACGGAACACCTGGCCTCGCATTCCCATTTGGGTGGACCAAAGCACTCCGACGAAACCCTCCCTTTGTCATGCACTCTCCCCGGCCACTCCGACCAACTCCCTCTCAGGGCTAGGTCTTGGGTGGCCCCGTGTCTACCAAAGACACCAACGGCCACCGTCGTGGCAAAACGGTCCCAAACGGGGACAAGGTACCATAAAAACAAAAACGAGCACACAAGGTTATGTCTGCCTACCGGGCCAGGGTATGCACGCCCATAACCTTCCCTCGCGGGAGGCACTGGTGGGAGCCACAACAAAGTACCGAATCAAGACCTTCCCACAAGGTAAATGTGGTCGCACTGAATTAAAAACCCGATTTAGTGGCACCATGATGTGATCAACATCATATTCAAGTTGAACTTAATCAAGTTTAGCTTTGATAAAAACTTTTTATGAACAACATGATATAATGCCACAATCATGCAACTACCCGTCATGCAATGCAAACAACTCATAGTCATGGCTCTAACTTAACAACCTAAACATCTAGCAATACTTAGAACCAAAACTTCTCTGGTTATAACTCATTTTATTTATCAAGCAATATTTTTATTAGTTCTTTATTTAAATGAAACTATCACTTAGTAAAATAACCACAATTAATTTCCATAGTAATATGCATAGTGCAAAATCATACTCTACCTAGCCAAACAAGTTCATGCATCCAACCAGTAACTAAAACAAGCATATCAAGCCTGGTAAAGTAACTAGAATTTAACTAAATTTATTTATCAAATTTTAAATGCAAATAAACACTCATATTCAAGTAGAAAATCATAGATATTTAAATAACACCATCCAAATGCTGGTGTGGCTTGCCTTAGTGTAGAGGAGGATCACACCCCTCTTGGTTTGCTTCAAGACAAGCTTCTCCTTCTGAAAAAGAAGTTAAAACCAAAAAAATAATTGTCAAAGCACATTCTGAAAATCACCAGAAATTCCAGACAGCAAGGAAAAATCCACCCTTTGGTGTGCTGCTAGAGATTTCAGAAACAAAGACAATGCAAAAAGAATCAAATCATTTGCACTTATGGTTTAGAAATGGTGACTGGTCAAAGTTTGGTCAAATTTCTGAATAATATTTGAATTAAACAGAAATCCTGGGGGGTGACGTCCAAGGCGTAAAATAGAAATACGCCTCCACTCGTACCTCTTCGGGCGCGAGTGGTGAGACCGACGGGTGGGTCCCGCGCGTCAGGAGAGAGAGGGGCGAGCGAGATGAAAGAGAGGCGGAGCTTTGCCGGAACTTACGCTGGCGACGAGGGGGTTTGGGGCTAGGCTAGAGGGATAGGATTGAAGCAGGGCTCGAGGCGCACCTGCCCGTACCCGTGGCTTGGCGAGAGGTTGACGGAGCTGCTCGTGGTTGAGCTCGCAAGCTACGGTGGCAGACGGGTTTTGCCGGAGAGGTTGAAGACGACGGCTAGGGGCGGCTCCGAGGGCTTGGCGGCGTCCAGGCAGCACCAACGGACCACCAAGGCCCCGCCCAAGCAGCTGCTTGAGCTCGAGAGGCCCTGGAGAGCGGCGGCTGGCCTGCTGGGATCGCTGGAGTCCTCTGGTCGGGGTGACGGCCAGAGGCCTGCCCGACCGAGCTGCGGTCGCTCTACGTGTTCATGGGGGTGGTGTGGATTGGTGCTTGGCCAGGAGCAAACGGCGTGGGAGGGGAACGTGTCGCCGTCGGAGCCCTCTGGACACGCGGCAAACGGAGACGAGAAGCTCCAAGGCGAGGGGGCAAAGGCTCAGCGTCAACGCAGGAGCTTGCCCATGCTCGCGGACGAGCACAGGAGGCGGTTGGGGAAGTGGAAAAGCGCACGTGCACACTGTGGCGTTTTGGCCGCGACGCGCCCCTGCTTGCTGCGGCGGCTCCGGCATCGGCGAGCGCCAGGGAGCGGTCAAGGGTGATGGGTCGGGGCTTGTGGCGTGGTGCGGCAGTCGGCGGCGAGCGCTGGAACGAGTACGCTCAAAACAGAGAGGAAAGCACCAGCCAGAGGGCGTCGAGACGATGCCACGCGTCGTGTCCTCGCGCGGTCACCAAGCTGGCATGGTCAAAACGACGCCCAGGAGCGGCCAAACCTTGTCTACGCGCTCGACCATGCAGTGTTTAGTCTAGGAGAGGTGATGGTTCATGCCCAGGCCGACCAGACTTGACTCTACTAAGCTGACAAGTTTCTGTCCAGAAACTTGGTCGCCAAGTTTGGCCACCTTCTAGAAGGCCATTAGGGCTGATCTCCTGGGTTTTAGGGTTTCTTAGGAGGGTGTTTAAGCTCAAGAAAGATCAAGGCTAAAAGCTCAAGGAAAAATGTACTTGCTGTACAAACTGGAAGTTTGGTCCAGAATAGAAATGATTTTCTACAGCAAAAATATTCCAAAAAGTGGTGCAATATTTTTGCATGGGAAGGTGTACCAAGGTTCTAAGAATATTCATGAATTATCTCAGATTTTTCTGAGCAAGAAAAATTGGGGTTGCTTTGGAGCACAAGTTTCTGAAGTGAGTTTCAGAGTGAAAAATGAATATTTTTCTTTTATGGAAAATATTCATTTGATTATTTTGACGATTTATCAGAGGAATAAAGTAGATAGGTTACTTGGGTGAAAGTCAAGGATATGCCCAAGTGACAAGTCCATTTGAAATGATTCAAAATCCAAATCAAGTCAGGGCAAAAACCACGATAAAAACCAAGTCCGGCAAAGAGAGAGAAACGAAGTCCGGAAAAATAAGAGAAGGCAAAATCCAGGCTGTCACAGACACACTCTCCCCTCTTGTTTCTATGCATCTCCTAGATAGATCTTGCGTGATCGTAGGAATTTTTTTTGAAATTACTGCGTTCCCCAACACAAATACCTTCGTCCAATATATCAATCCTTACCTCTCGACCATTTCGAGACTCCTCGTCATGTCCGTGATCTCATCCGGGACTCCCAACAAACTTCGGTCATCAAAACACAGAACTCATAATACAAATCATCATCGAACGTTAAGCGTGTGGACCCTACGTGTCGTGGAATTGTCACGGCAGATGTCCTAGTGAGAGGACTTAGTCGTGAGGCCAACACATCTATGTGGTAGCTTGAGAGGGGTTGGTCGGAATCGAGAGACGCAACACAAGGCAAGAGTTTAGAAAGCTTTGGGCCCCGGGAAACATCATCCAGTAATAACCCTACATGCTGTTTGTGGCTAGGTCTCATTATGCTCATGAGGGAGTCGCCATATAAGCCGTGTCCCCTTTGTTGTATCTAGCCTTAGAGATTATTTTCTTTTGTCCCTCTTGGGGTGCCCTGCCCCTCCTTATATATGTTGAAGGGGCAGGTTACATGACTAGTCCTAGTAGGATTAGGATTACTCTATTACAAGTGGAGTCCTAGTCTTGGTTCCTTTGTAGGAGAATATTCCTTATGCCTTTCCTCTTAAGCCGGCCGACCATAACATGAGCCGGCCTTCTGGGCCTTGGGCCTAGTCCTCTATCTGACCCGCCGTCGAGGCCATCAGTGAGTCGTTAGACCAGTAAGCCGCCAGACTCGTGAGTCACCAATCCTCAGGCGGGTTACCAATGAAACGACAAGTCCCAGCCGGGTCATATATCCGGCCGGGTCATACCGCGGGGTATATCCCCGACATTAGCCCCCAGTTTAATTTGGATTTATCCATGTTAAACTGATCCTGTAAAACAAAACACAAGAATAAATTTGACAGATTGTGCTCCGGGTTAAGAATTCTTGTAAGCCAGCACCTGATCATCCTTAATTCCAATTGTCATTTCCTTCTTCTAGAAAATCGGGTCAATAGGCCAGCTTCATACTCAATTTGCTGGCGTTGGTTTCTCATAGAAATATTGTGAAGAATAATTCATTTGATTCAGCTCCCAATGCTTAAAAAATATTGGTCTTGAAATACTCATCAGTTTTTCCGCCGACTTGAAGATGCAGATCTTGCCAATTTATGATTACCAAAATTGTCGGGTTATAAACAGATGATGCCGAGTCATAATTGTTGCCGACGCCCGGGTCATATTTATTGGTGACGCCGGGTCATGATTGTTGCAGACACCGGGTCAATCTGGTTTGCTCAAAACCGAGAATTTGAAGATATTTCTAACTTATATCCGTACAACCTGTAGCCCCCAAGTCTTGAGCAGAGCAAAGTGATGACTTAAGACTTGCTTCAATATGAATACTACCACTATAAAGAAATCCATGTTGTTAATCTCAGTCACTAGTAAAAACTGAATATTCCATATATGTAGCCCCCAGGTGCCGGGTTGTCATGCTTGCAGCAACCTGCGACTTGAAATTGCCTTATGCTCATAAAAACTTCAACCAGTGTAGCCCACAAGGGCCGGGTCATTATGTAATAATGAGCAGGGACTTTGTAGATATGTAAACTTGAACAACAACGTGTAGCCCCCAAGGGCTGGCTCAGCAAGATAATACTGAACTAGGACTTTATATATACTTCATTGAAAATAACATCATATGATGTAACCGTCACCATGGGGCTTGAACCCACGTCCACAAGGTTAAGAGCCTTGTGCTCTACCAACTGAGCAATGGACCCTTCAATATGATGGATCAAGGCTTGTGTACTTTGAATTTTTGACAGGAGCAATTGGTAACCCCCAAGGGCCGGCTCATTACAATGTGATGAGTCGGGTCTTTAATAAGGTGAGCAAAAAATGACTTTGCATTAGCCCCCAACTGTCATGGTGCATGCTGGCAGTGACATGGAACTTGCATATTTGATGTAATCTCAACTTGAATAATGTAGCCCCCAAGTGCCGGGTTGTAAGCCTGCAGTGACTCGGGACTATTCCTTTCATTGTAGAATAAATCATATCCATTGATAAATACTAGCCATTGCGCTGAAGCGACTTTGAAAACCTTAATCATAATACTGGTTATTGATAACCATAATAAAATTCCAGCCATGTTGGCTATTAAAGATTTGAATAATATAACCCGTCCTGAAAACCGATTCCTGCCATATAATGATGATGCAGTGTATGATGCAATATATGATGATGTAATGATGATGCAATGTATGATGCAATATATGATGATGTAATGATGATGCAATGTATGATGCAATATATGATGATGTAATGATGATGCAATGTATGGTGCAATATATGATGATGTATGTGTATGATAACAGAATACTTCAATGAAACTAGCATGATAGCCACTGGAGTATCCTCGCTTTCTGTAAGACGGCTCTGACATGACCCAATCAATGTTTTAACCTAGATAAGTTCAGATATGACTTATCGAGAGTACACGAGGTCGGAGTAGCATCAAGCAAACACACAGGTTTAACCAAGTTTCAATGAAGGCGGCTTAGTAGCCTGGGTTCATCCTCGCTATCTGTAAGCCATGCCCTCACATGACAATCCAGCGTTTTAACCCTAACGATTTCAGATATGACTGTTAAGAGTTCGGTGGGTCAATCAGGATTACCTGATGGAGAAGTAGCTGACCTATAGGCAGGATGACCCGGAAGGGTTATGTCCTCTTTGGTGAATACACCTATGTTTGAACAGGAAGCCCCCAAGTGACATATTCGAAGTGTGGCGTTGAGCCGATCAAGAGGGATATTCACAGCTATGCTCGATGAGCAGGAAGCCCCCAAGTGACCATTGGAAGTGTGGCATTGAGCCGATCAAGAGGGATATTCACAGCTTTGCTCGATGAGCAGGAAGCCCCCAAGTGACCAATAAGATGAGCCAATAAGGCAGGATACCCATGTTTGAACCACGCATCATGGCAGCAAGTGTTCTTTGGCAACCTTTATTTTTTTCTGAGAACTCGAACTTGCGAGAGATGACTTCTTTTTTAACCAGAATTTCAAACCGGATATTGAGAGCTTCAATGCTTTGTGGGAGACAGATTTCCCTTGAACCGAATTTTAAACCGGAATTTTCATTTAGAGCTGGAAATTTTCTGACGGCCTATAAATTTTCATCAATATGTCAGCAGCCTCCAAGACAGGGTTATCTTCCCCTTCAACGTCCTGGGGTTCTTGAATTTGCTGAAACTGGCAAGATTTGTTGAGTCATGTCATTGTAGCCCCCGAGTCTTAAGGCGGCTCGAGGAATTGGCTTGAGATTCTCCATATTTGACTGTGATATAAACCGGTATGAGTCATTCAATAGCTCAGTGATATAAAAATCCCTTTTGCATTAGACAACTTGTCTTGCATTGAAACACTTGCAAGCCAGAGTCAGTGCTCTTTTAAAGAAAGCCATATATAATATAAAAATGTAAAGGATGGATTTCACCTGATATGTTAGGCAGAAAATATCCACCACAGAGTTGATGACCACCACGGTGAAGCTGAAATCAATCATGGGCGAGTCGACCGTAGTAGCAGGCAGATGAGTCGGCAGCGGTGTTGTAAGCCGGTGCAGACGGACGAATCAATCGCAGGCGCAGTAAGCCGCACGAATGGTGAGTTAATCGCAGGCGCGGCCCAGCGAGTTAATATAGACTGGGCCGCGGGGGCGCGGCACACACAGATGTCCGTTTAAAAAAGTGAGATATAGATGAATCGCCAATGCATAATATTGCCAGCGCATGCTCCATATCTGTGGTATAAACTACATTTGTAGTGAATAATTGTCCTGCGTGCAACAAATATAGCAGGGAAGAGTAGTTGTTTGTCGAAGGAAATCAACATGTACTTAACAAAATATATAGGATAAATATCACCTGATTTATTTAGGCGACAGCTCCATATGCAGACCCGGCGCCTCATAGTATTTGACCAGATTTGTTGAGCGCCGCTGTGTTTGTTTTTTATCTGCAACTGCTGGAGCGTGGTCCGTGTACCCGCCTTCTAGCCTGATGCGGACGGATGATGTTGAAGTTTTGTAGAATCACTGGCATTTTGCACTTATGGAGTCACGGATTGAACCGTACAAGGCATGCAGCCCCCTGCCATGCACGTAGGAAGCACTCATGCATAATTCCATCTTGAGGATTGACCCTCAACGGGCCGGCAGCGTATGGTAGAGGGGAGAAAATTCCCTGATATGGCTATGTTGGTCTTGGCCAGAAGCTGCCGGCGGCTCAACGTTGGGCGGCTTGGCGCACCTGCCAGGGGAGCAGTAGTGGTCGTAAAAGTAAGGTGAAATGCCCTGCACCGCACGAGGCAGGTCGACAAGGGCGGCGATTTGCAGATACGACGTCGGCTCGTCACACGGTCGAGGTGGTCCAGCGTAGACCGGCGGCTTGTGCATGGCCGTGGCCGCAGCAACTAAGGATGGAGGCTCGAGGCACGAAGAGGCACAACTGTAGTGAGAGGCGATTCAGAAGTGATGGCGGAGACAGTTTGGAAGTCCCCCAGCTACGGGCGGCTCGCAACACAGGAGCAAGGCGGAAACGTGACCCAAGACCGGCCACAGCTTGGAAACAGCTCGGGGCCGAGGCGACTTGGCAACTGTGACCGGCGTCTCAGAACGCGACTGGGCGTGTTCGAAAACGAACCAGGACGGCTCGACATAATACATGCGATGTGGGTGCCGGCTCAAGGATGAGGCAGCTGCGGCTGGTCCCCCGGCCGAACGGCTGCACCGGTGTTGTGGCTCGGCGCGCCGGCCACGACGGACATGGGCTGAGGCAGCCAGCGACTTGAGGAGGAGTGACGGGGCGGACCGCCAGCGGGGGCAACTCCAAGGCAGGCGGCTCACAGGCGTGGCTGTAACACACCGGTGGAGCCCGAGGCAGCCTGCAACAGCGGAACCCGGCGGAGGCCGAGACGGCTTAGAACGCTGGTGAGCCCAGGCGGTGCGGACGGGTAGCAAGCTGCTGACGAGCGGCGGGGGCGGCTCAACCGTAGGAGGAAGGTCGGCTTGCTGGTGCTCGGAGGCGGGTCGAACGGCGACTTGTTGTATCGGCTCCCTGATGAGGTCCGGCCGCAGGGGCACCCAAGCAAGGGCGACTCGAAGCAGCGGGTCCACAACCGGTAATTCCGGGGAGGCCGGTGGCTCGCAGACGAGGCCACAACGGCTCGGGCAGTTTGACGTAGACAGCGGTGAAGGCCATCGGGCGTCTGCAACGGCTCGAGAGCAACGGAGGCGGCGATGGTGACTCGAGGACAGCTGGCATCGGCGGCCCGATGGCAACGTTACCCAAGGGCAACCTGAAGCGGAGGCAGTGGCGGCTCATGGTGGCAACTGATTTAGCCACGGCAGCTCGAAAGCAGAAATCCAAGGCAAAAACATGGCAGCGGCGACGTGAGGCCATCCGTCCCAGAGGCGGAGGCGAGGGTGGCTCGACAGTAGAAACCGAGCGCGTGTTCCAATCCGGTTCCGGGTTGTGGGCTGTTTTCCCACTTTTTTCTTTCTTTTTGAGCAGATCGGATCAAGAAAATTACAACTGGCCGCCGACTGAAGTAGTGTTTTTTCCTTCGATCTTCGCTCCCTGCTCGTGGAAGTAGCAGCAACAGTGTGTCCCGATGATTACGCGTGCGGGTTTATGCCATGGATGCCGATAACTGCCACACGTGTGGGCGTTAAGGAATCTGCCCACACGTTCTGTGTGGTGCCTAAGAGGACCAGCCCACACGTCTGTGTGTGGGCAAAACAACTAGCGCCCACGCGCCTCTTTTTTTTCCCTCCCGGTCCCTCTTACACGCGTGCGTGTGGGCGAAATAGATAACGCCCACACGCCCGGTATGTCAGGCCTCGTACCTCGTGGTCCCGCACGCCCCACGTGACACTTTACCGCGTGCCCCACAGTTGCCATGGGCCGGACCCTTGTCCATGTTCGTTTAAGCGCAGTTGCCATGTCGCTGAACTACGGTTCCCATGTCGGACAACTACAGTTGCCATGTTTGCTCAACTGCAGTTGCCATCTCAGGTCACAGTTCCAGATTGCTATTTTTTGGACAACTACAGATGTTGCCATGTGTGGTCTGGTCTACTGCAGTTGCCATGATTTCAAAACTTTAGGAGTTGTCACCTACTAACACTAGGCAGTTGCCATGTAGCGCTACAAAAAAAGGCATGGCAAAAAACATGTTCGGGTAAAAGAGAGAGTTGCCATGTGCTCACAAGCACGCTAGGGCAGTTGCCATTTAAAAACAAAGAGTTGTCATCTGCTTACGTGCACGCTAGTGCAGTTTGCCATGTACCATGCAAAACATATGGCAATAGACATGTTCGGGTAAAAAAAATAGAGAGTTGCTATCTGCTTGCAATCACGCTAGGGTAGTTGCCATGTACACTGCAAAACGCATGGCAACTGGCAGCTTGGGTGTGGGAGAGGAGGCGGGTGTGTGGGCGAGATGGCAAACGCCCACACACCAGCCCTTGTGCGTGACTGAAAACTGGTGTATGGGCGAACGGCTAAACGCCCACACACCGGCCCCTCCGTGTGGTAAAACGGATGTGTGGGCGACCTCTCTCACACATCACCACTACAAAAAAATACACTTCCGTGATGATACGTGTTTGTCAAAGTAGGTCGCATTTTCTGTCATGCATGTACATCCATGACGATTTTTTGACAGAATCAAGATAGTCATACCTGTGCTGTCGTAGAAGTGTTCCATGACATTAACAAAATTATCATCACGGAAGTGTCCACTTCCATGACGATAAATCCCGCGTCACAGAAGTGTTTTCGTCAAGGGTGGCCGACACGTGGCATCCACCGTAACGGAACGCCGTTAAGCTATCGGGTCGGGTTTTGGATCCGATAAATCGTTAACAGCCCCGACCAATGGGGATTTTCCACGTGTGAAATAATCATTGGCTGGAGGAAACACGTGTTGGCTCATCGTTGGGACAGATCACTACAAGAAACAGGTAATTTGCCATCTGTGGATCACAGACGGCAAAGACCTAAATCCATACGGCAAAGACTTTGCCGTCAGGAAGCAGACGGCAAACTCAGACGGCAAAGATAAGTCGGCAAAGAATAATTTGCCGTCAGCTTTTTATCGGGAAGACGGCAAAGACTTTACCGTCTGCCAATCCCAATAACACACGGCAAAGCAATATCTTTGTTGTCAACCGAAACACAATCTTTGCCGTCAGCTGATCTAATTTACGGACGGCAAAGATTTTTTTAATTTAAAAAAAATCACAGGACTTTTTTTTTGAGGGAACACAGGACATTTTCTAAAACATTTCTCATGGCATTCTTCATAGATCAATTTACATAAGTCTATTACAATCGGTTCGCAAAACACCTGGCCATAAAAAATTGGCAGCTACAACATTGTTTGTATATACATTTACAAAACTCAACATCAATATTTTCAATAATCTATACATTCATGATACAGAGAAAAAGGGACAAGCAACTCTGTCGCCCTACTGCAGACCGCACCGGGCACGGGGCAGCGCCTGTCGGCAGCCACTCGGTGTCTTGCACCCGATAGAGACGAGCAGCAGCGGCCCTCCGCGCCCGGCGCTGCTCCATGCGACGGCCGGTGAGGCGAGTGAGGCGGGCTCCGGCAGTCGGACAGCACGGGCGGAGGCGGGCACACGCGGGCAGAGGCGGGCGGCGCTCAGTGGCGCGGGAGGAGGCAAGCTCCGACAGGCTGCGTTCGGTGGCGCGGGCGGAGGCAAGCTCCGGCAGGATGCACCCGGTGGCGCGGGCGGAGGCCAGCTCCGGCGGGCGGACACAGGCGGAGGCGGACGCGGGGGCGCTCTACCTCCTTGTCCTCCTGGCTGTCGACGTCGTCGTTGGCGCTGTCGTTGGAGAGCGCCGCTCCCGGTTGGCCTTGGCTAGCGCGGCGTCGAGGAGCGCCCTCATTCCGGCGAGGGGACGCCGCGGGGTCCGGCGAGGGGACGAGGCGGGGTCCGCCGCGGGTTTCGGCGAGGGGACGCCGCGGGGTCCGGCGAGGGGACGAGGCGGGGTCCGGCGAGGGGAAAGTGGATGGGGCCGGCGGCGAGGTGGTGGCTGGCGAGACGAAGCGAGGTGGTTGCGGGCGTTGCCCTTCTCGATTTGGATCGAACAGAGAGAGAAACGAGAGAGAGAGAGAGAGATCGTGGTGGGGGTGTGCCGCTCGGGTGGATAAGGACATAGCAGTAGCGCGTTGCGTGGGGCGTGGGGGCACGTGAGGATGTGTGGCTCAGATCCTGCCATCTCATCGATCCATGTGATCGATCCGTGTATTGTGTTTCTTCTTTGCCGTCTGCGTTTTTTAATATAGACGGCAAACAACATACTTTGCCGTCTATAATAAAAAAACGCAGACGGCAAAGATCTTTGCCGTCTGTGTTTTTTATTATAGACGGCAAATAGCATACTTTGCCGTCTGTAATAAAAAACGCAGATGGCAAAGAGTTTTGCCGTCTGTGTTTTGTATTACATACAGCAAAGAATGCTCTTTGCCGTCTGTATTTTTTTTCGCAGACGGCAAACTCTTTTTTGCCGTTAGTTTTTCTTTGCCGTCTTCTGATGACGGCAAATCCACTCTTTGCCGTCTGCTCGACGAAAAGGTGACGGCAAAGACGCCTCCTGACGGCAAATTAGAAGTTTCCTGCAGTGGATGTCATCCACTCATTGGACAGAAGGCGCCTATGATACGTCAACACGTGGCACAGCCCAACAGAGGCCCATTCCTGTGAAAAGGCCGGCCCATTTGACTTGGTCAAAAGGTGGCGGGCCGGCCCATGTAAAGCATGTTAACGGCTTGTTCGCATATAGCCCATTTACAGCCCACTAACCCAAGGCCCGTTACGCCCTATCCGAATTAGGCCCAGTAGCGTCATCTGGGCCACCCAATATGATTCCAGCCCGTTTTCACTTCTGGCCCATGTATGGCCCATGACGTCTTTTGGCCCATATGAGGCCCTATGTAAATCTTGGCCTATTAACGGCCCGTGGTGAAACTGGCCCGTAATGAACAGTGTATCACTTTACACCCATTAACGGCCCGTGGTGAAACTGGCCCGTAATGAACAGTGTGTCACTTTATACCCATTAACGACCCATTATTCCGTTGGGTTGTTTCCAGCCCATGTTATCTTTTGGCCTTCTCAGAGCCCATTTATTCTTGGGCTCATTTCCAGCATTCGTTTACTTACGGCCCGTTACTGTCATTTTCTGCTTGTGGGCCAAATTCAGCCCATGGTTACAGTCGGCCCGTTTGTGGTCCGTTAATACATTGGGCCATTTTCATAGCGTCATCAAATACGGCCTATTAACGATGGCCCGTTATGGTCGGCCCATGAAAAGACGATTCCAACTCTAGCCCGTTTACGGCCATAATGCGGCCTGTTATTGGCCCATGTTTGGCCAATCGATCATACTGCCCGTGTAAGTCCCATTGATGATACGGCCCGTAGAAGGCCCATTGTTTCTACGGCCCATAGAAGGCCCACTGTGTCTACGGCCCGTAGAAGGCCCACTATTTCTACGGCCCGTAGGAGGCCCAGTGTCACTACAGTAAATATTAGCCCATGGTTATTGTGGCCTAGTTTTAAAAAATAGGTTATTGCAGCCACTAGCAAACCGCAGAAAAAGAACTGCAATGACTACAAGCAAACAAATAAACAAGATAACAAGGAAATAAATAAGCAAGCAACTTACGCTAGGCTATCACGGCTATCACACATATTACATCCACTGGGCATCAAAGTTCGCCACCAGTGCAAATAAACGCGCCGACAAAAGAATATACAAAACTAAGAGCACTTCAGAAGGCACTAGGCCTGGCCATGTCGGGCCCCCCAAACAGCTGAAGAAGCTGAGTAGACCTCAGTTGTGTCAACGATAGATGCATCAACACTAGATTTAAGGCATGATGGTGCGCACGGCAGTCCTCTGACATCTTCATTGCATCTTTGACTTCAAGTCGGAGCTGAGCTGAAGCAAGCCTTTCCGCTTTAAGTTGAGACTGAAGAAGTCGAACTGATTGAGGCAGCGACTGCACAGAGGTTGTCTCACACCTGCTGGTGAGTAGCTTCAACTCACTGTCTTCATCAAGACAGGACCTTGGGGTCATCTCGCTGTCCTCAAGATGGTTTGGCTCACTATCTTCCCTAAAGTTCTGCCTGGCGTAAGAGATACGAGTCTGAAAGAGAAACAAGGAGACACGTAACAGGTTTCACAATTATATAAGCAAATAAATGGATCTGTTCTGCATAAGGAACATGTTTTTACAACTACAATTTGAAACTGGTAGTTGTTGCAAACATCCAATCAGATGTAAACAGCAAAGCAAACAGCAGTGGAGGAAATGATGCCTATCCAAATCTATACTAGAACAAAGTTTGAAGGCTTGAGAAGGATGAACTTACATTACATGTTAACACGGGCTGGACAAAGCCCTTCTCCATGTTGATGGAAGGATAATTCAATAAATTCCCCAAAGAAAATTCTTTATAAGCGTTGCCATTATTCTACATTTTGCAAAGAGTAAATATAGATCAAATAATATTGGAAGAAACAGAGGATAATGAAGCTCAGGTGCAGACTGATGATACATAATCAAATAGCAATTAATTAAGTACAGCGTTACAAGGCAAAAGGGAGAGAGGTACTGACAAGAGCAATGCAGAGCCCATTATTGTTTTGAGATCGTATGATCCTTTGAGCAAGGAGATTCATCTGAAATTAGTTTTCATACAAGAGAGAAGGTAAGGCACAAGCAGAAATTTAGGAGTTCAAATTTTGAATTGATATCATAGACAGTACCTGACGCTGGGCTCCCAGCAGTTCTAATAGGGGTTTGGCCACTGGAGTAGGGGTAAAGTGTGGTACAGTTGGGCCTGTGTTTTCTGTGGCTGCTGATCTATCTGATTTAACAGGTATCACTACCTTTTCCAAATACCTAGTTTGTACTCCTTGAGGATCTGCACTCACCCTCTTCCTTTTGGACATCTATTACGAAAGAACAACATTTGACTGGAAAAACATAGTGTGACGACACATGGAATAGGTACAGAAAATGGATAGGTATGGCATATACTCATATATGATGCTTAAACTAAGCAGATGGTGTAACAAAGTAGAAGTAATGCAAGAGGTCAGATGCAAAATATGTGCGACCAATACAACTTTGCAAAGTTAGAGCAAGCACCTTGATGGGTGAATAAGATAGGCCATCCTCCACCATGCCAAGTTTGTTAGCCAGTGGATCGTTCCGCAATATTCCTCTCGTGCGCCCATTCTCATATTCATTTTGATAATGTTCAATATCTGACATGCATGAAAACATAAAAACAAGTGAGATTTTCTTTGTAATGCAGAAGTGATTCTAATCCAATACTGCCTCCCTGTAAACCCCTTTGTGCTATCTCTGCAATTCTTTTAAAAGATGCCATGCATGCTGTAATTTGTTGTGTGCATTAATATAATGTGGCCTACTACTCAAAATATGAGAGCTCCAGAAGTGATGACACTTCGCAGATGATAGCTTCAACATATAGTAAAGAAGAACAAGTCGACCTGACCTGACAGATTCAAAATATACTAAGGGAGAACAACTCGACCTGACCAGTCGACCGCAAGAGAAGAGTATCATCTTAAAGAAGAGCAGAAGAGCAAGCAGATTGAAGATATTACAAGTCTTTCAATACAATGTCGGTTGGCCACCCATGATGAACCAGAGCGCACAGAGAAATACTATTCTTTCCGGTCTCTCCATATGTGGCTCACATGCATTTCGAAACTAAAGTAGGAACATTTAGCTAACCAATTAAACATCTCTCAGTTTTACTAATATCAGCAATAATATCAGATATGAATTTGTACAACTAAGCTTGTTTAGCTCGATGGGTGGAGCAGTGCTATTACGACACGAACCACGTAGGCTGATTGTGGTCATCATAAAATGGGGAAAACATAAGCATGATGAGTACAGTGTTGACCGTGGCAGTGGGATGGCAGATCTGAAGCTGCAAACCGCGCAAAGGGTAGTTAGCAACCGATGTTTGCTTTGAAATAACAACTAAGATTTGGTATGGACAAGAAAGTACGGTCAACAAGTGACAAAGAAATGCAATTATGCTGTCTCTCTATATGTCGCGACATGCATTTGGAAACTCAAGTGGGACCTTTAGCTAACCAATTAAATGTGTCGGTTAACTAATATCAGTATCATATCACAATCATATTTGAACAACTAAGCTTTCGAATTCTGAGTGTTGTGTTGTTTAGCTTGAAGGGTGGAGTAATGCTAGTACGACAGAAAGCACCTACGCAGATCATAGTAGAGTAGATAAAAGGGGAAAACCCTAAGCATCAAGAGAAAAATCAGGAAAGTGGAACTAGCTGGACCAGTGGGTGGCGCACATGCTTTTCGAAACGAATATAGGAACATTAGGTGACCAATTAAACGTTCTCTGTTTTAGTGATATGAGCATCATATCAGATTCGTATTTCAACACGTAAGCTTTGGGTTGAGGTCTTGAGGAGCAGTGCTAGCACGACACGAAGCACCTACGATGATGGTAGTGAATATAAAGCGGGGAAACCATAAGCTTTACGAGTATAGTGCCCGTGCCATGGCGGATCTGAAGGTGCAAACCGGACAAAGCTACTTCGCAACCAATGTTTGCTTTCAACTAGCCACTACGATTTGGTACGGACAAGAAAAGTACAGTAAACAAATTATGATCTATTTTCCGGGTGAGATCAATAACTTAAGCACATATGGAAGAGTACAACCTCTCTTGCGACGCCGTGTAGGCCTATGCTAATACGTTGAGGGTGCTGCGGGTGCGATTGTTGTCGGTGGCGGGGAAGAAGACTTTTGACGGCTGACGGCCGGGTCGGGGGATATATCCTGTTGCCGTGGACGAGGCGGTCGTAGGAGCGGCAACGGCAAGGTGGACGACGGCGCCGATGAAGCGAGAGGAGGCGATGAAAGGATCCTGGTCCAGCGCCGTGGATGAGAGACGTCCATCTCTTGCAGTGGACGACGGGGTAGGGGTAGCGGCTCCGGCAAGGTGGAGGATAGAGTGGCGGACGGAGGAGGCTGGCCGCAGTGCGGAGGTTGTCGTGCCGCCGACGGTGTATGAATGGGGAAATGGAGGGGAGGGGGGATCTCAAACTTTGGGACACGCTTCTCTGAAATAGGCGAAAGTTACGAACTTATCCCCCGTTTAAAATTTCGGACATCGCGTTGGTTGGGGATAGGACGGTAATCTCGCATCTCCCAAATATTTGCCGGTAACTATTTCGGGCGAGGAGAGGGTGGTTTGCCGCCTACGGTTGGCGCCCACGGTGTATGAACGGGGAAATGGAGGAAGAGACACATCTTCCCCTATTTAAAATATTAGCCTACATCAATTTCGGACGAGGAGAGTTTGTTTTGCCGCCCACCGTGTATGAATGGGGAAATGGAGGAAGAGACACATGTCTTTCGGACGAGCTTGAATCAAATGTGTTTTGCCGCCCACGTTTGGCGCCCACCGTGTCTGAATGGGCTCAGAGGCCGTCGTGTCACGTCTGATTGAAGTTACTAGTCTATCCCTATCGTCAGCAGTGTAAATCCGGTCGATAAGGATGTCAAGTGTCAGGGGTAGACAGTAATTTCCATCTCGCAAACACTTGCTTCGGGCAGCCCACAAATTATAGTGGGTGTTTAGCCGCTTCGTTCAAAACTTGGGAGAATTAGCATTCACGTTTGTCCTGGGACCTGGCAAACTAAATTCAAATCCAATTTGTATTCGATTACGAATATCCACAAATAATTATACGTTTTGTTATTTATTTCTTCAAAACCACAAGATTTATTCCACCTTTATATATGATTATGATTTAGAAATGCCGTGATCTTCGAATTCAGTAGGTTGGATACACTCTGAGTCAAACAGTTATTTCATCCAATACAATATGCTCACACGAAAAACAGTTCACCTTATGTCAATCATACAAGTACTGAGGATTACCTCGCCTAAAAAATTCGGATCATTACAACACATGGACAACATAGGGGGTCTTGCAACATAATCCATTCAGAGACATGACACAACATGCAAGTACAATAATCTAATGAGAATTTCAACTGGTATCTAAAGAAGAACCGGGATTACCTTGGGCTTCAGATAGCAGAAACAGCAGGACCTCCTCCGTCTTCAAATGCAACATTCTTACTTCCTCCAATTCTTGGGTTGCTTGCATAATGCGTGCCGCTAATTCCGTAATTTCCAGCCTCAAGATAAAGATTACCTCATTCATGGCAGCCACACCATCTCTTTCTGCCTCTAGTAGAGCCTCAAGCACTATAATATCTGTGCTCAGACTGCTCTCCGGCGGTGTTGCCTCTGAACTGCTACCATCTGGTAACATGGATGGCGCACTGCTTCCACAAATAGATTCTGGGGTTGTACATTGTGTCCTAGTGTGAACGGCATCCTGAAAGGTTTCTGCTGGACATCAGTAAGAGATAGTTATCGTATGATCCAGGCAGTAAGCTTACATGGTAAACGACGGACGAATTATTGCCGAGCATGGCAAACTATATTTAAATGGTTCGAAGCAGCATCAGCCGAAAAGAAATTAAAATGGTAAGATGAAACTAGGGATGTAAGTGGCAAATAAACGACATCCGCCAGTCCCATCTAGTTAGTTTTTGCTACCTCCCTAGTTCATTTTCCTCAAAAAACAAAAACTCTTTTGAACTATCATACCACTAGTGGACTTTAATCGGGATTAAACGGGACCCAGTTGACATCCCTAGTTGAAAGGGAGTGTACAACCGCTATATTTAAGTTGCCAAGGCATCTAAGCAGTTGAAATAATCTGAGAAAGCACTTAACAGTGTGGCCTCATATAAACTACGAAGACAGTCTTGTGATGAAGTTGAGAGGAAAAGTTAAGGACTCAAATGAAATAGGCATGCATTTCTTTACGATAGTACAGCAGGCACTGCTGACATATTGGCCAACTCAGGTATAGCGTAACAACAAATAAGCATTCGAATCAAGCAATACAGCAAAGCAGACAACTGAACTATTTGTAATTCGGTAGGATTACACGTTGAGGGCACAAGCCAAGAAAGCAGCCCACTCGCATTACATTTCACATGTACTAAAACACACTGGCTTACCATATGTTGCTGTGAAGCCTAGCTGCTGTTGCAATGTTCTTTGAAGATATCGTCAGCATCCCGTGGTTGCAAATCTAGTTGTTGTAGTTTATTCTGCACCATCTATTTAGGTAAAATTAATTTTAATCGCATGCACTGGTCCGAATTGATCATCAATGGTTCATCTAAACTAATGAAAGAAGGGTGTGTGCATACACGACAATATATCTGCTTCCCTCTATTTTTATGCTTGTTCGAGGTGCCAGCCCCAAAAGAACAAATATTTTGCTTGATGGGGTTGGCAGCTCCATAATTAATAGAAGCATCAAATTAGTCATGCAACCTGGGAAGATCAAGAACACACAAACAAGTAATGAACAAAGGCTCGGAGCAGTGATGTAATAGCTAGCATCAGAAAATGTAGGGTAAAACGAACAAAAAGCAGCGGAACCACATGCTAGTTTGCTGATGTGTAATTAAGCATAGAGAACTTTAAGCAGTCTGATGGAACCAACAGGTGGCATCAGAACAAAACTAAATCATATTAACTATATGTGCACTGGTATGTAATTTAGCACATGTAACATGTTCACTCCCAGAAGTATGGCCCTACAGGTGCAAGCAGAATAACGCGTCTCATGAAAAACTGAATGATGCCCTGAAGAAATTCAAAGGTGTGGTGCTTATGCTAGGAAAGTGAACGTAGGCGCCGGCCGTTGGATAATAGTACCTGATTCTCGGTGGCGTATGGGTATCGTTGTCATACTTGATAGCTAAGGATCGTCGATGGTGCTCATGTTGTGCTTGAGTTTGGGCCGGCTGTCACCGTCGCTGAAGCGGCTCCGGTGCTACGGTTGCGGTGCCTGTCGACATACAAGAAAGCTCATCTATTGTAAGTGAACAGTTGCACAATAAAGAGAAAAACCGAAGGAGTACAAATCGAAATAACCTGATGAGGCTGCGGCGTCCGTAAAGCAGGGCCGGTTGAGTTGAATATGGCGTCCGTGGAGCGGGTCCGGTGCAGTGGACGAAGGCTTCGGCGGGCGCGTTGTACAGTGCTTTCGGTGAGGCGGATCTGTTGCAGCGGACGAGGGCTTGTATGAAGGGGCAGCGAAGGGGCGGACGAGGGAGTCAGTGAAGGGCCTACACTGTGGTGGACGAGGGTGCCGGTTAAGCAGATCTGGTGCGGTGGACCATGATGGCGGTCAAGGAGATCTGGAGCGGTGGACAAGCCAGTCACTGAAGCGGCTCCGGTGAAGTGGTGAGTTGGCAGTTGGGGGTTCCAAGGTGTGGAAGGTTGATCCGGCGGGGTGTGAGGTCCACCGCTGCGGCGGAGGACTAGATTCGGCGGCTTGCCGTGGTTGGGGGGTCGGGGAGGGGAAGGGGAGGGCTCTGGGGAAGAATGTTGGGGGCAAAGAGGGGAAAACAATGGAGTTACCAAAGCAGCCCTTTTCCGTTCATGTGGCAGGGGTAAAACAGGAATATCGCAGGGCTAAACTTTCGGGCACGTGATATTTCGATGTGAGCGGGAAGTTTGAAAGCTTTTGGCGCCTAAAATTATAAGTATTCTGCTCTCGCACGGCCGACTATGATATCATGGCGACAATTTGTTTGTTTTGCACACAAAAAAATGTGCAAGTTTTGAAAATCAATGTCTCCAACTCGAAACTTAGATTGTCCATTCAATTCAAATATGGATCATTGAGCTACTACAAGCAAATACCATCATACGGTCCAATTCAAATGAAATTCCAAATGTGTTTATCCTAAATATGATGACAAAAGCAAAAATGTGTATGTGTATGAATAAAGTGGATGATTATAAAGTTTGAACATGCCCGTATGTGTATATCTCTAGGTTTGATATATGAATTTGAAATCATGAAATCCCGGCTTAAAAATGTACCTCCGCTTAACTGAATTACAAAAGCTAATGATGGAGTCGAATTCCAAAATTCCAATCTTAGGTTTGTAGTTCTGGTACATCAAGGTATATCACGCATGTTCAAAAGTATCGTTATCTCATAGTACAAACTGTGAAACAAATTGATCAACCATGAGTGCACAATATCTCAATTACGCTAAAGTCCCTCAAATATAGACACCTCACTATTTATCTGAAGTCAACCCCCCCCCCACCACCACACACACACATACATAGAGAAGTCGTTCTCTCCCCCAAACACCAACACACGAGCACATTAACACCCCTCTCTCTTGTAAAGTCCGGACCCCAACATAGGTCTCTATCACTTTGTCTCTCGGCCATGCACACATCTCTTCCCTCACTCTCTAGGTCTCCCGCTATCTCTCTTACCCAAGCACACGCACTATGCAGAGTGTATATTTCCCATACAGACAAAACGTCGCCCCCAAACGTCTATCTCCCTATTCATGTGGTTCTCGCGCACTCACCTCACACACCACCCCCACTGCAAACAAGCACACTTTGTCTCCTTGTGCACCACTCTCCTCTTTCTATCTCTCCCACATGCGGACCCCGGCCAGCTCCTTCCCTGTATACATATATGTCGTGACTCTTTGCATAGCTCCCTAATGTATAATCGTTCTCGATTTCGCACATTGTTCTCTACACCATCTATTCTAGATCTCTCATGAAGTCCCTATCACACACACGATGACTCGCTTCCCTTGCGTCTCTGTTCATAGGCCAATTTCGGATAACATCAACATTGTCTCCCTATCTATACGCCATTTATGGACAAAAACGACCCCTCTCGCCCCCTCTCTTCCTCTCTCTCTCTCTCTCTCTCTCTCTCTCTCTCTCTCTCTCTCTTCGTCGCTAGCACTCTCTTTCTCTCGCTCTCACACCCCTCTCCCAAACACACACTCGATGTCTCTTCCAAATAGTCTGCTCCCCCCGCCCGCACCCGTGATATCTCGCTACTACACATGTCACACCATTCCCCCTTCCCTTATACTAGGTTTACATCATCAGTGGTCTCTCTACTCCACATACACTCTCTCCCTCTCACACACAAACGCGTGCACAAACACGCACAAACACCCATTTATCTGGATCCTCATCTCTCCTCATGTCCGCATGTGTATCTCACACACTCACTCTCTAATTATGTATATGTGTCTCCACGTTAGACAACACAAAGCCCCATGTACATGTCTCTCTCTATCCTCCACACACATAGACACAAAGTATCTGTTATCATTGCCTCAGTCTCTAACATATCACACACGCACAATGTCTCTCTCTCTCGCAAACACGCTCAACAAGGGTTTCCCCGTGAATAACTTACCATCTATTCATCAACAGTCGTGGCAGTACGGCGAACACGAGACGTGAAAAAGAATAAATCTACACGTTCTTAGACCACCTAGTATGACTACTAGGACTAGAGCAAGCCAAAAAGCGCGCCGCCGTCGCCCCCTCCTTGTCGGCGATGGGAAAATCTTTGTTTTACACAGTCGAGAAGTCATTGTGCTAAGGCCCCACATGCCAAGGCATTGAATAGAATGTAGATGCTAGTTTACGGAAGCAAGTATCGATAATACGTTTGTATCTCCATACTTATATTTCTTCTCTTATAAAAAACCGAGTTGGTGATGATGGTACGTGTGCCATCTTGCAATATAGACTGTCCGATCTATATCTGACGGATGGAAATTAAACTAAAAGATACCCGCACCCCTCTCCACATTTGCAGACAAGGCCTTCCCTGGTTCATCCTTATCTCCAACAAACCTCAATGTTGAGCAATTAAGAAAGGAAGCCTCTGGAACAAACTGGCCTGGTGGCCGCTGCCGGCGTCGTCAATCCCCATGCCTCCGCTCAGTCCGACCACCAACCACCACCACACCCCACTCCTCTTCACCTTATCTCATATTTCTCGAGATATCATTAGTTTTTACACATCGGATTACTCCCGCAAGGGTCAATCACAACAAGTGTTTTATAAAAAAATGCATCTTGATGTTCCATGCAATGCACAGATCTTGCTAGTACTCCTACACAAGACTAAGTTGGTGATGCTGGTGTGTCTGTCATTCGACGTTTCTGACCATTAGATCTACATCTAACGATTGTGAGGTAAGTTGTTGCCTTTTCTCACAAACATCCCACTTGTATCTTAAAACCCATAATTAGTATCTTAAAACCAACCACATCCCTCCCTGACCTCACCAAAACAGCCCAAGCAATATATTCTAATTGAAACATAATATATCTCTAGTGACATATGTATATCAAAATTAGAGTGTTTTGTACCAAGTTTGTGAATAAGTATTATTCTAATTATGATTCGTTGCAACGGACATGAACATTGCTAGTATTTCCAACCATGCATTTTTTTCCTAGTATTCCATAGTTTCGAGTTTTCCATCAAGATATTAGTCACTCATGGTTGATATTTACTTTCAATCATGTACACATATGCACTATGTAACTAGCCTTGCTTATTGGCTTCCAAAGCTTAACTTTCACTCCTACTTACAATATGTAGAGTATTTAACAAAAAACTACCACTTTCAACCAGCCCTAGGAAGAATCTATTGTACAAAAATAGCAAAAACATACCCAAAATTTCTTAATCCACGCCAAAAACTACCTAGTACTCCTACCGATTAGGTTCGTTTAAACCCATTTATGACAGGGTTGGCCCACACGTCCGTGCTGAGAGGCAGCTTAAACCAACACATTTTGTTTGACCGATGACACGAGGGACCCACATCTGACCTTCTATCCTGTTATTCCCCTCAAATCATTATTTTTCCTGAACATTACTTCAAACAGTACTGATGCGTGTTCGTCGGTGGCGCCGGTGATGAGCAAGTTGGCCGCCGCTCCGCCGGACGGGCCGGACGCCGCGCTGGCCTCCGTACGGGTTGGCAGGCTGGCCCGAGCGTGACTCACGAGCGAGCAAGCCGCCACGCTGGCCTTCGCTCGAGCCAGATGGCTAGCCTTAGCGCGGCGCCCGCGAGCAAGCCGCCGCGCTGCCGTGCCAATCTAGCTAGCAAACCTTGCAGACAAGCAGCTGGACGGAGCTATCTTGGCTAGCTAGCGGCCGCGAGCGCCGGACGGAGCTGGCATCCGGGCTGCCGCAACATGGGCTCCGCACCGCCGGCGGTTTTGACCTCGCCTTCTGCCGGCAGCGGTAGCTGCGTCCCATGGCCGAGGATGACTAGGTGGACGGGCCGGAGGTAGGAGGTCACTCGAGGATTTTTGTTGGTAAGAGCATGTACAATGGTTGATAAGGTAGTCTTATCTTAAGTCTGCCACGTATGCAAGTGGTAGTAGTTTCTTGGCATTTTAGTGGTTTCTTGCATTATTAGAGCAAGTACAATAGAGCTGGGTCGGCGGGCTATAAGAAATAAACTAGTATATTTCTGCTTAGTTGAGGAAAGAGAAGAGGGGAGAGAAGGTAAGTGGGCTCTTCGTGAAGAGACAGCTCTAGCACGTGCTCCTAGGCACTTTGTGAGAATGAGAAGTGGGCCACATAATAAAAAAGTAGTACACTCTTTTGATCTATTATTGTACATGTTGGCTATAAGATGGGCTGTAGATGACATGGCACTGGCTTATAGCCAGCAGCTGGCTATACTATTAACCATTAGGGGTTTCTTGTAAGGAACAATGTACGTACTACTAGCGACAAAAGGCGATTCCAGGTTGCGTTGTACTCCAACGAGTACTAATAGTGGTCGCGGGAGTGCATACCTCGTTTTGTGGGTTCGATCCCGACCGAACGCACGGCGGCCTCTTTTTAAAAAATAGTACTACTACACTTCGCTGCGAGCCAATATTTTACACGGGCAGTTTGAGTTTTGAAGTCAAACGGACGTGCGGCCCCACAATCTGGGTGCACTGGACAACCTAGCCACGTGAACGGGTTTTCCTTCCCAGCATCCCGTGGCTCGCGTGCTCGCCCTAGCCGCACCTCGCTTGCAGCTTCCAGCTAGTAGCATATTTAAACTAGCACCTCCCAATTAAGCCCGAGGAGCCGGAAAAGCCTAGTGGGGCATTGGGAACTGTGCAATATGGCTCTGTACGTAAAGTGCTCTACTACTACTCTGTAGCTTCGGGCGTTGCATGCATGGACTTCACTCCATTATTGGCTCTACTATAAAAGAAATTCCTCTTGACGTGTTTTTTTTGAAATGGAGGCAAAAGCTTTGCTTCATCTCATTCATAAAGAAGGAACTACTAACAAAGTTCGACGAGATCCATTACACCTCCACAAATGGAAGCGAAAAGCCTAGTCTCGCTGTATCAAATAACTCAAATGTTCTGCCCCTACAGTAACCGTCGCTGATAAACAGGCTGCTAGTGTGTGCGTGAGAGGAGCGGCTGAGTACGCCAGCTACGTGAGA
Source organism: Triticum aestivum (assembly GCF_018294505.1). Lineage (NCBI taxonomy): Eukaryota > Viridiplantae > Streptophyta > Magnoliopsida > Poales > Poaceae > Triticum > Triticum aestivum. The sequence goes on from NC_057796.1 coordinate 485,382,441, forward strand.
GGAGCGGCTGAATAGAGCACCGAGAGTACCCACTAGGCCACTACGCAGGTGTACTTCCCCTGCATTGATAGTACAGCGATGGTTCTAGAGAATAGTAGTACCCTCCACTTCCAACTGTAGCTCCTTGGCCCTGAGATTCAAGAGTTCAAAACTGGTGCACTATACTAGACTAGACTAGAAGTGCAGTACATCGCACTACTAGTTGAGAAAAGTACTACTAGTACTGCTACAGTACAAGTACGTACTCCTCCGTCACATAATGTAATACGTTTTTTGACACTAGTTGGCGTGTACAAAAAATGGCAAAAACATACCAAAAATTTCTTAATCCACGCCAAAAAATACTACCTAGTGCCAAAAATTTCTTACTAGTGCTATTATTTACAGTATAATGCAATTTCATAAGGTTCCATAATGCTAGTACTAGTAGTAAATAATAGCCTCACCCCTTCGCTGAGGAACGATCTACAGTTGGAAGGGACGAGGCCCTGCGGTTACTACGCTCTTATCTCCTCCTCGCCAGTTCCCCTCCCCCCGAAGAGAAGGCGGTTCGTCGCTGCACCCATGGATTCGCCAGGCGGTTCTCCTCCTCGTCGGGGCTAGGAGACCTTGGACGACGATCCTCTGGGAGAAATCGCACGCCGCTCCGACGTCCTCACCGCCGCAAGACTCGGTGCTTCCTGCACCAACTTTTTGAAGACGCTGCTTAAACAGGCTTGGGAAAAGGCCATGCTTGTTGGTCTTCCATGCGTCCTCGAGGAGAAGGTTCTTCTATGGGACAATCCTTCGAATAGTCCACCGCTCCCTGGCCATGGTTGCACGTTGACTCTGGTAGAGTTGCCGACGTTGAGTGGTAGTCGGATTTTGTCCGATGAGCAGGTCAGTAATGGAGTTTGATCATGTAGTACTTACTTATTCCATTTCCATCCCGTAATTTCTCCGCTGCCCACCGTCTTATATATAGGTCTAGGTCGGTGCCAACGAAGATTGGCTTGCATACCTCCGGCCGGATACCACCATCATTTTGCACAGCATCCACAGCAGTGCGGCCGTTCCGGTAGACCCCTTCTCCACCATTGGGATCGGCGTTCCGGACTGGCTGGGCTTGAATACGTATGATGATGCCTACATGAGATTGAAGAAGATAGCAATTGCGGACCCGCCGACAAAGCGACGCAGCTACGATGATTACTATCTCATCGCGGTGTTCGACATAAGGATTGCCATCAATGCAAGAGGCAGTAACGGCAGAGGCTGGCGCATGTTGGCGGCGGCAGATTTGCACCCCTACACGTTCGAAGACGCCGTCCACCATCTAGGCCGCATCTTCACGATGACAAGCCAGGGGACTTGTTTCATCTGGTTGCCATCCTACGGTACGGGAGATTACAAACGGAATGCACAAACCATCATTTGCATCCCTAACGGTACTCCATTATTTTGCAGGGACCAGTCATCCCCCGATCAAAATAAGATCGCCGATCCTGGATGTGCATTTGCATCCGCTATTCGGTCTAACCTGGAACCTTGTAGCTGACTTTGGCATATTGGGATCAACTATCTTAGCAGTCGTTACCCATGGTACCACTGATGTGCAACATGGTCACACAATCTACCACGATCGGACCGTCACCATCTACCCAGGTATTCCATTTTTTAAACCTCTCGCCTTCTCTTTCATTGTTGTACTAGTAGTATACTTTGTAGTACTAGTAGGAGTACTTTTTACCTTGGAGGACGCGTATAGCTAGCTAGGCCCTTGAAGACTTGAACCCACTAGCTGCCACCATTTTTGTTTTTCCATGTCTTACTATCTCATCCATGTAGCCAAGAGTGGCTATATATAATAAGCCGGTTATTTTACTTCCTCTATACCGGAGTAGTACTATTTGCTGCACAGTATTACTGACCGCCATATTTGAGCACAACATTATTATGCATGGACCTTGACTATGTACGTCACCATGTGTCCAGATCTGGGATGCCGCGTGTACCAGATGAACGACGCCGAGTTCGACCCCCGTGATGCTACGTTGGTGCCGGAACACTCTTGGAGAGTACTCGCTTTTCATTGGGGACAGCTACCCCATTGTGAAGCGGATGCCACCTTCCGTGCATGACACGGAAGGCCTGCCGTTCATGAAGCATGGTTGTGTCTTCAGTGCGCACCGCCGGATGAACGTCATGCTGGGACACGCTATCCCTGATTTATGCCGCTTCTGCTTGGATGAGTCTCCATCGTGTGGAACCGGACTAGAAAGTTGCGACAATGATTCCCGTTGCCCACCGCTATGGATCATGCCATCCATGAAGAACACCTGGGACTGGAACCAGGAGGAGGACATGTAGCCCATCTATAACGTGTACGTGGAGTACGGTAATTGTGAACGGTGGCGCTGTGAATATATGTAGACTAGTCGTGCACAAATTTATCACATGAATTGGAGATGAACTTGTGTGGCATACTGGCATTTTTCCTTTAGAATTTATTACTAGTAAATGTGTTATGTGTACGTGCAAATTGTGTGGTTGTTGCACGGGCTCCAACACGCTCTTTGAGAAAAAAAGGTGGCACAGCTTTGGATATACGTGATGTGGCAGCATCATACAGTAGCATCGTTCGCTATAGTTGTAGTACACTCCTACTAGGACGACAACTCCTATAAAACCTTGCGCTTGGCTCTTTGCCTCTTCGGGAGGTTCAACAGTTCGTACTCGTGTGAACCTTGCACTTGGCTCTTCGCCTCTTCGGAAGGTCCAACAATGATGATACTACAGTACAATATGCTTCTGGCAATCTGACACCGATTGAACTGCTGCACGTCCACCGCGAGGGCGAGGGCGAGGGAGAGGGAGAGGGAGAGGGAGAGGGCGCTGTCACTACGGGAAACAACTAATTTGCCGTCAGGGGATGTCTTTGCCGTCAGCTTTTCGTCAGGCAGACGGCAAAGAAAGGGTTTGCCATCATCAACAGATGGCAAAGAAAACCTAACGGCAAAATAGACTTTGCCGTCTGCAAAAAAAAGACAGACGGCAAAGAGCTCACTTTGTCGTCTGCTAACAAAAACACAGACGGTAAATATTCTTTGCCGTCTGTATTTGTTTTGGCACACGGCAAAGAATCTTTGCCGTCTGTGTTTGTTTCGGTAGACGGCAAAGTGAGCTCTTTGTCGTCTGTCTTTTTTTCAGACGCCAAAGAGAAAGCACACCACACGGATCGATGACTTGGCAAAATCTGAGACGCACAACCCACAACCATCGGACGCACGCCCGCACCCACCCACTAACCCACAACGCACGCGCCCCCACGACCCTACCAGCCCCCACCCATGACTGTACCTGCCACCACCCACGACTCCCATCTCGTCTCTCCTTCTCCCCCGAGCACCCTCTCTCTCGTACGCATCTCTCTCTCAGTCTCTCGTACGCACCCTCTCTCCCGATCTAGAGCACCCCGGTGCCGTTGACTCGACCTCCACCCGCTTCGCCCCCAGCGCTGGCGGCCCCGGCCCCGCGCCCCTGCAGGCCTCCTAGCCCCAGAGGCCCCGCACGCAGGCGTATGCGCCCCGTCGCCCCCCGGCGCCGCCGGGCTCGGCCCTGGCTCCGTCGCACCCGCACGCAGGCGTCTGCGCCCCGTCGCCCCACGGCGCCGCCGGGCCCGGCCTGGCTCCGTCGCCACCGCAGGCCTCCACCCTCCCCGGACCATTTGATTCGCTTCTGCAGGCATCCGCAGCCCCCTGCACCGCCCGTCCCCTGCCGGCCCCGCCCATCGCCTCGCTGGACCCGACCTCGTCCCCGATCGGCCCCGCGCGCGGCGCATCGTGCCTCAACGGCCTCCGCAGCCCGTGCTGCACCGGCCACCGCTGGCCGCTCCGTGCCGCGCCGGCCACCCACTGTTGGCCGCGCCGGCAATGGCATGGCTCTGTCGTGCCGTGCGGGCACCCGCTGCAATATGTTTTTTTTGACCCCCTCTGTAATCTCTCTGTAATGAAACCTTTTTTATTGTATATACATAAAGATGATTGTAATAAGACTACTAAACCACGGCATAAACGAACGAATATCAGAAGAAAAAAACCTCGCATGTGAGGATTTTTTCTAAGCGTTTGACCATCTGGCATCTGCAATTGGTCTGTTTGTACAGTTTTTTATAAATAAAAAAATATGCTTTGCCGTCTGTGATCTTCCCGGCTCACGGCAAAGATGCATTTTTGGCTGACGGCAAAGACGATTTTCTTCTCCGTCTGTTATTTTTTCGGCTGATGGCAAAGACAGATTGGCTGACGGCAAAATCTTTGTCGTCTGCCCCATAAAAAGCTGACGGCAAAGTGCTCTTTGCCGACTTAGCTTTGCCGTCTGACTTTGCCGTCAGCTTGCAGACGGCAAACTCTTTGCCGTCTGTTTTTTGGTCTTTGCCGTCTGTAGGGCACAGACGGCAAATTATCTGATTCCTGTAGTGTGTAGTCGAAACCCTCTCCTCGTCCTGCGAACCACCGCGCGCGTGGGCGAGGGAGAGGCGTAGTAAGCAAGCTTCTCCTCGTTCGGTGAGTTGACGGGACACATCAAAGCAGTACTAGTACTAGTAGTAGTAGTCCATACTGCATCCTTTCCGATTAATATGGCTTAATTTGAAACGAGAAAAATACACTGGCGGTCAACGTATGTAACAATACGCTCTTTACGGTCACTACATATAGTTTTGTAGCGATTATACGATCACTAGCTCATCGTAGAGCACCATATGGCACCCTACTGACCGGCCACATAGTCGACGTGGCACTTTGTTGACTGGTTAAATTGTCACCTGGTTTCTGGGTCCCACCTGTCAGTTGGCAGAGCAAAGAAATCAGTTAAACAAAACTTTACGCAGGCGCGACACGAGTCCAACCCTTGCGCGCGAACCGCCCTGGCTGTGTATGTGAGTGCATGCACGTGTCCTCCCTCGATCTTCCAACAAAGAGTGTACATCGGCTATAAAACAAAGAGTGTAGTACATGATGTACATCTACACTTCCAATGCATTTAGCCTTTAATCTAAATCGATATTGATTGACTAATGCACCAACTTGTGCTGTAGGTATAGGCTACATGTCTATCCTTAATTACAGCATGCAGCGGCCTTCATTTAATCTTCTTATCTCAATGGTCGCATGCACACATAAGTCTGCTACTTTCGGGCGTTAATTATGCCCTGGTCAATGTGTAAATCTCTAAATGTACAGTCTTTCACGGACGTAGGGAGTAGGTTGAGCACTTGAGCGTGAGCGTGTGTTGCATCGTGTGCTGTGTGCCGCATGGGTGCATGAGTGTTGTGTGCGTCCATGTGTACGTGTGAGTGTTGCATGTTGCATGCATGCATGCATGCATGGGGCTTACTCCCTCCCATTGACATGTTCATATTTCAAGCTTCCTCTGTTCCCTCCATATGGTGATACTCCCTCTGTTCCCAAATAGTACGGAGTAAAAGCCTCCCTCTGTTCCCAAATACGGAGTATTTGTCTTTCTACAGATTTCAACAACTGACTAGGTACGGAGCAAAATGAGTGAAGTGAGCGTAGAGGCATAGGGATACTGTAGAAAGGAAGTCCTCGCGATCCATTATTCCCCATCTCGGTCAGAGAGAACTATTCAACTAGTCTTTGCAGTGAAGTGACAATACACGCTGCAGCAGATGGGACACGTAATTAATAAGCTGAACCAGCGTGTTGGTGTTACTAAGTCAGCCTTACCCAGTACTGCCATCATGTTTGCCAGTAGAGCACGCTTCCGCAAATACGCCTAGGCACCTCTGTCCTCCATTAACTGACATATGGGCCCTGTTGTGGTAGACCCACATGTCATCGGTGTAAATATTTACACTCCGAAGGACGGTATATCCTGGTAGTAGAACTAGTAGAATTGACATTGAATGCACTTTCTTCCCCGTCTTCCACTCTTCTTCCTCCTCTCTTCTTCTTCCTCCTCTCTTCCCCATCGTCGGCCGCACACGATTTACCCCCGCTCACTGCTCGCCCGCCCGCGCCATCTTCCTTGGTAGCTCGCGCGTACCATATCCCCCCGCTCACTGCTCGGCCACACGAGGAGAAGCTTCTTCGTTCGCCCGCCCGAATCCACTTCCCCGCTGGCTCGCAGGCACCGAAAACCCCAATGCCAGAACCGACTGACACGCAGAGCCACGATTGGAATTCCCTCCCCGATGTTCTCTTGGAGCAGATCTATAGTCGTATGGACCTACTCAGCACCGTCCGTCTGGCCGCATGCTCGGTGTCTTTGTACCGTCTACTCGTCTGCAAACGGCCGGCTCTTTTCAAGACAACCTGCTTGCTGATGCCCGATCCTCGCAGGTGGCCCAGACATCGACTTGACGATCCTACGGAGGTTGCCGTGGTTCCCCTCGACATGCTACCACTACCCGTCCACCTGTCCTTCATGCGCGGCCACTACTGGGCGGGCATGAAGGCCAACTGGATCGTCCTCATCCACCACACCGGTAATCCGTGGCGTCTCGCGGATATCTACACCCAGCGAGAGATCACCCTTCCATCGTTGGATACCGCCTCCATCGAGCCTCGCGGCCCGCCGGACACTCCTGCCTACTACGCACGAGACGCGTCAAGCTTTTCGCTCGACCTCTATTTGCAGAAAGTTGTAATCTGCGAAGTGCCCACACCATCAGAAGACTACATGGATTACAAGCTCATTGCCTTGTTCAACATGGGATTATTCTATCTGGAATCCGGTCGCCATACATGGTATGGCTCATCATCAATCTTGTTGAGGCAACATTTCTGTCTGATGCTATAGTGCACGATGGCATCGTTTACGTGGTCGACGCACAGATTGGTTGCCTATACTGGTGGAATCTATCGTCGTGTAATTGTTCTATCTCATCTCATCTTTACCTTATGAATACGACTGCCTGTTCATTTGTTACAAATTTAGAATGCATAGCATGTCTATAACCACATCATTGCTATATGTTCCTCTCATTTCCTAGATTTTTATGACCACACATGTTATTGTTAGAGTTGATATGAGAACAATTGGCATCTAATGATTGTTAGAATACATATTATGAGCATAACATCATGATTGCTATATGTTACTCCGGTTTACAAGATTTTTATAACAACGCATGTTAGTGCTTAGAGTTGATATGAGAACAGTAGTAGTAAGTGCTATGGTAGAATATGAGTAGGCGCTGTCATAGCTATTTTCCTCTCATTGTTACATGATGTTTGAACCATGACATATTGCTAGAATATGAAAGCCATTGGCTTATTTTTTCAACTTGGGGTATGATTATGACCACGGCATTGCAATTATCTGTCTATGATATGTGTCACTGTTATAATAATCTTAATTCCACACATACTCTGAACATGATTGTTTATTTTTGTCCTTTTGGTCTCCAATTTGAATTGTTGCAGCAGACGCAAATGCGCTGGCCTTCATGATTCTAGGACCTGGAATCATACCAGCCGATGGGTGGTGGTTTATCGCTCGTTCAGCTAACGGCGGTCATTTGATGCTCATTCGCACGTACCAAATTGACAAAACCATTACATCAAACCACATGCAGTACAATGCATGGGGCGTTCGTGACATTGATGGCTATGGCTGCTTCGTGTTCGAGAAAGATCCCAGCTCCGTTGGGCCAGGTGTATTCTGCCGTTGTAGCACGACCCTCTTTTGTTGGATATTATGTATTGTTGTTAGTTTGAAGCACTCCTCTGGTTTGAAGGATAGATACCTTCCTGGGATCAAGTGCATCCTAACTCACCTGCGTAGGATGTAATGATAATGATGATGGAGATGCTGTGCAGAAGCCATATATATATATATATATATATATATATATATATATATATATATATATATCAGTTAGGCTTCAAGGGCGTACTTGTTAGTTAAACCTATGTATAAATTGTGACACTAAATACGACTAGTAAGTAGTACAGTAGCAGTACTAGTATACGTCGGTCAAATTATTCATCATGTCCACACATTGAATTGACGTGACAACACGCTGTGCGTGAGGTGACACAAGAATCCCGGCGGCGTGTTCGGGTATTCTGGACTTCAGATTTGGAGTACCACTTATCTGTCGAAATCTTTCATCATTCACTTAAAACAGTCAATTGATCATACATTGAGTACCATATAACTGGAATTACCGATGCAAGTCGAAGAAGGATTGGTCGGTGCTGCCGGCTGGCGTCAAGTTCGATCCCACGGATCAGGAGCTGATCGAGCACCTTGAGGCCAAAGTGAGTGCTGACAGCGCGAGATTTCAGTCTCTCATCGATTTGTTCATAACAACCATCGACAGCGAGCACGGCATATGCTACACCCAACCTGAGAAACTTCCAAGTAAGACACCGATCGGCCGTCTACTTGAACAAACATATTCCTTTGTTTATAGCTATATTTTTCTTTTTAGACATAGACGTGGTGAAGCAATTACAATTTGACAGTTAATAAAAAGTGAAACAAGTGACTGCAACATGCCAAAGATGTTATGAAAATGCCAACTAGGTACACTGAAACCTGTATTCCACAATACTGCAGGTATCACACTGAGTGGCCTAAGGAAGCATTTCTTCCAGCACAATTCCAGGGCGTTCAAAAGGGGCACGTGGACGCGTCGCAAGATACAGTCGGAGTGCGGCATGCACGCAATGTGGCACAAGACCGGCAATACCTTGCCGGTGATGGTCAACGGCCGGCAAGACGGGCAGCAAAAAAAGTTCTGGTGCTGCACACCAACAAGAATTTCGACCAGCAGAGGACCAACTGGGTGATGCACCAGTACCACCTCGGGGACCTGGAGCAAGAGAAGGAGCGGGAGCTGGTCCTCTGCAAGATTTTCTACCAGACGAACACTAGGGCCAGGAGTAAAAAGATTATAAGTTAGTTTGGTATTGATAGTTGTACTACCTTTTTCGTCCGCAAGTTGGTATTGTTGTTAACGATGGTATGAACTTGCATTTGCTTCCAACCATCATGCCGAGGGTCGACGTGGATATAAAGCTGAATCATTTGTTTCGAAATGAATTTTCAGGCACCTGATTTTTCTTTGATGGGTAGCATAAGCACCCGCCGTTCGAATTCCCAGTTCTCCAATTTTTTTGAAACAAGTGCATGCACTTATTATCACGATAAAAAAACAATATCCGTGTTGCATCCCAGTTATCAGTCTGCACTTGCAGAATTGTCTCATTTATTGAGCACGTATATTGTTTTTTCAGGTCGAGCAAGTTTCAACTGGGCTGTAGACTGCCCAGGGTTGGTTTTGTTTTTAACATGCCCAGCCCATGACGACAAAGGGGCACAAAGATCCAGCAGGTATCTACTGGCCTCTGGCCCGCCAGCGTTAGTTATACTTTGTCTTACAACATCCGCAGGCAGTTTTTTTACTGAATCAAACACACAGCCCAGTTCTATTTTCCTCTTGAAACGCATGTCCTACATCCGTTTTCTAATCTCTACCTATAGTTTTACTAGTTCATATACACGTATCATTATATTGAAAACACATAAAATTCCCTTTTCATATTTATATCCTTATTTTTGTTGTTTTTTCCCACCCAGCGCTGATTTTTTTACCACTGGTTTTCCCTTAAACCAACTCAATTGTCCCACGTCTTATTTGCTTACAAAAACAAAACGAGTTTTTGGCAAATCAATAAGTTCTTAAAAAATGTTTATCATTTCGGGATTACAACAGTTCGGACTCCATCGAAATATGTAAAATAAGGTTGAACTTTTGACCGTGGTCCTGGGCAGAAAATGGGCTGTAATAAATTACTTAAGAATTAGCAAATGGGCTGAAAATTATAAAAAATAGCAAATGGGCTTTATGTTGTCTGCCACAGATTTGGAGGCTGACTTGTGGGCCTACTAAGTGCATGTGTACACAAGGTTTCTCAAAAAAGAAACTTAGTCAACAATCGACTCTACCAGCGTCAGACCATTAGATGTCAATCTAACGGCAATCGTGCTTCTTCAGTCTCTGATCTTCCTGCCCCAGCCGCCCAAACCAGCGCCGTCGGAACCGCCTGCTCCCGCCTCCCGTGGCCGGCAGTGCTGCCGGGCAGGCCTCACGGCCCCATCATACTCGCATCCCTGGCCTGTCTATCCCTCTACTCACCCACACCTCCTGTTATTTTCCGGCGACGGCAGCCGAACCAGTCAACCCTCGTACTCTCCACCGCGTGGGCAGCCACTGCCGTGTCTTCCCCGGCTCCGTGTCGTTCCCTTCGTAGGACTCGCCGTCGTCCACCGCCCTGGTGCTCTCGGCGCGGCGTGGTCAACGATGTCCATCCAACGCCCGTAGTGCTTCTTCAACATCTGGTCTTCTTGCCCCAGCCGCCCAAAGCAGCGCCTGTCGTGCCGCATGCTCCTGCCTCCCGTGGCCGGCGGTGCTGCCGCGGAGGCCTCACCGTCCCCATACTACTCCCACCGCTGGCCAGGCCATCCCTCCACTCACCAACTCCCCCTGTTATTCTGTGGCGACGGCAGCCTCACACCGCAGTCGAACCAGTGAACCCTCATACTCCTCTCCGCGTGGGCATCAACTGCCGCGTCTTCCCCGGCTCCGCGTCGTCCCCTTCCTAGGCCTCGCCCTCGTCCACCGCCGTGGTGCTCTCGGCGTGGCGTGGTCAACGACCGACTTCCATCAGAAGAGTACTGTCCGTGGAGAAGCTGAGAGCTGGGTCCACGGCAGCCGCAAGGAAGTGCCTCCTTATTACGCGCAAAATAATTATTCCTCCACCTGACAGTAGGGACCCACCGGGCGGGCCACCAGTATTTCGCGGAAAAAATGTTTCCCCCTGACTGCTGGGACCCACCGGACGGGCCACCATATTTCGCGAAAAAACGTTTGCCCCTGACTGCTGGGACCCACCAGACGGACCACCGTATTTCGTGAAAAAAACGTTCCCCCCGCTGTCAGCTCAGACCCACCGGAAGTGCCTCCTTATTACGCACAGAAAAATGAATACTCCCCCTGCTAGCTGGGACCCACCATGGTGGAAGGCTGACTAGTGGGCCTACTAAGTTGACGGGGACGGAGGGCTTTGTTAACTTAGTCAATATGAACGATTCTAGCTCCAGTGACCGTACGATGTCCATCCAACAGCCGTAGTGCTTCTTCAAGCTCTGGTCTTCTTGCTCCAGCCGCCCAAAACAGCGCCGGTCGTGCCGCATGCTCCTGCCTCCCGTGGCCGGCTGTGCTGCCGCGGAGGCCTCACCGCCCCCTACTATTCCCACCGCTGGCCAGGCCCTGCGGCGACGGCAGCCTCACACCGCAGCCGAACCAGTGAACCCTCTTACTCCTCTCCGCGCGGGCTTCCAGTGCCGCGTCTTCCCGGGCTCCGTGTCGTCCCCTTCCTAGGCCTCGCCGTTGTCCACCGCCGTGGTGCTCTCCGCACGGCGTGGTCAACGTGGTCAAGGAAACGACTTCCATCAGAAGAGTACTGTACGTGGAGAGGCTGACAACCGGGTCCACGGCCACAGCCCAGTTTTTTTGTGATTTGCCAAGTAAGTCGCTTTGTCAGGCCTGTTGGGCTGCAAATCTTTCAAGACGAGGAGAGCTTTCATACGGCTGGCCGAGAAAATGGCCCATCAGTAATGAGAAATGGGCTGTACATTTTTAAAACACATCAAACCGGCAATTAGTTTCAAATATCTTTTTTTTCATTTTGAGATTTTAAATTACATTAATTTTTATGCGTGGAGAATTTGTTGGATTTTATATTGATATACATTTATTTTTAAAATCAGTTTGAATGTGACTCGAAATTTCGGGATTAAAAATAGTTCGGACCGCACCGAAATATGCAAAATTTTGTATAATTTTTTAACCGTGGCTACAATACGGGCTGTAATGCTAACAAAAAGAATATGGGCTCCAAAAAAACCTTAATAATTAGCAAATGGGCTGTAAATTATTAGAAATAATGGCAGATGGGTTGTATGCTGTTTTCCACAGATTTGAGGCTTTCCTAAAAAAAGGTTGACGCACAAGCAGTGACTGTTGGATGGCCATCCAACGGCCGTCGTGCTTCTTCAATCTCTGCTCTTCCTGCTCCAGCCGCTCAAACAAGCGCCGGCGGGACTGCCTGCTCCCTCCTCCCCGCGGCCGGCTCTGCTGCCGCGCAGGCCTCACCGCCCCACCGTACTCCCATCGCTGGCCTAGCCATCCCTCTACTCACCCACACCTGTTGTTATTCTCCGGCGATGGCAGACGAACCAGTAAACCCTCGTACAGTCGTACTCCCCTCCGCGTGGGAAACAACTACCGAGTCTTCCCTGCCTCCGTGTTGTTCCCTTCCTTGGCCTCGCCGTCGTCCACCACCCTGGTGCTCTCAGCGCGGCCTGGTCAACGTGGTCAACGACCGACATGCATCTGAAGTGGACTGTACATGGAGAGGCCGACAGCTGGGTCCACGGCCGCACGCAAGGAAATGCCTCCTTATTACGCGCAAAATAATGATTCCTCCACCTGACATCAGGGACCCACCGAAAGGGCCTCTGTATATCGTGAAAAAAATGTTACCGCCGCTGACAGCTCGGACCCACCAGCTATATCTTCGCACGCAAGGAAGTGCCTCCTTATTATGCAAAAAAAATGAATACTCCCCCTGTTAGCTGGGACCCAGTATAGTGGCAGGCTGACTTGTGGGCCTACTAAGTTGACGGGGACGGAGGGCTTTGTCAACTTAGTCCATATGAACGATTCTAGCTCCAGTTATCGTACGATGTCCATCCAACGGCCGCACTGCTTCTTCAACCTCTGGTCTTCTTGCTCCAGCCGCCCAAAGCAGCGCCGATCATGCCGCATGCTCCTGCCTCCCGTGGCCGGCTGTGCTGCCGCGGAGGCCTCACCGCCCCCTACTATTCCCACCGCTGGCCAGGCCCTGCGGCGACGGCAGCCTCACAACGCAGCCAAACCAGTGAACCCTCGTACTCCTCTCTGCGCGGGCTTCCACTATCGCGTCTTCCCCGGCTCCGCGTCGTCCCCTTCCTAGGCCGCGCCGTCGTCCACCGCCGTGGTGCTCTCCGCGCGGCATGGTCAACGTGGTCAAGGAACAACTTCCATCGGAAGAGTACTGTACGTGGAGAGGCTGACTGCTGGGTCCACGGCCACAACCCAGTTTTTTTATGATTTGCCAAGTAAGTCGCTTTGTCAGGCCTGTTGGGCTGCAAATCTTTCAAGACGAGGAGAGCTTTCATTCGGCTGGCCGAGAAAATGGCCCATCAGTAATGACAAATGGGTTGTACATTTTTAAAACACATCAAACCGGCAATTAGTTTCAAATATCTTTTTTTTTCATTTCAAGATTTTAAATTACATTAATTTTTATACGTGGAGAATTTGTTGGATATTATATTGATATACATTTATTTTTAAAATCAGGTTGAATGTGAGTCGAAATTTCGGGATTAAAAACAGTTCGGACCGCACCGAAATATGCAAAATTTCGTATAATTTTTTAACCGTGGCCACAAGATGGGCTGTAATGCTAACAAAAAGAATATGGGCTCCAAAAAAACCTTAATAATTAGCAAATGGGCTGTAAATTATTAGAAATAATGGCAGATGGGATGTATGCTGTTTTCCACAGATTTGAGGCTTTCCTAAAAAAAGTTGACGCACAAGCAGTGACTGTTGGATGGCCATCCAACGGCCGTCGTGCTTCTTCAATCTCTGCTCTTCCTGCTCCAGCCGCTCAAACAAGCGCCGGCGGGATTGCCTGCTCCCTCCTTCCCGCGGCCGGCTCTGCTGCCGCGCAGGCCTCACCGCCCCACCGTACTCCCATCGCTGGCCTAGCCATCCCTCTACTCACCCACACCTGCTGTTATTCTCCGGCGACGGCAGACGAACCAGCAAACCCTCGTAAAGTCGTACTCCCCTCCGCGTGGGAAACAACTGCCGAGTCTTCCCTGCCTCCGTGTCGTTCCCTTCCTAGGCCTCGCCGTCGTCCACCGCCCTGGTGGTCTCGGCGCGGCCTGGTCAACGTGGTCAACGACCGACATGCATCTGAAGTGGACTGTACGTGGAGAGGCCGACAGCTGGGTCCACGGCCGCACGCAAGGAAATGCCTCCTTATTACGCGCAAAATAATGATTCCTCCACCTGACATCAGGGACCCACCGAAAGGGCCTCTGTATATCGTGAAAAAAATGTTACCGCCGCTGACAGCTCGGACCCACCAGCTATATCTTCGCACGCAAGGAAGTGCCTCCTTATTACGCACAAAAAAATGAATACTCCCCCTGTTAGCTGGGACCCAGTATAGTGGCAGGCTGACTTGTGGGCCTACTAAGTTGATGGGGACGGAGGGCTTTGTCAACTTAGTCAATATGCACGATTCTAGCTCCAATGACCGTACGATGTCCATCCAACGGCCGTAGTGCTTCTTCAACCTCTGGTCTTCTTGCTCCAGCCGCCCAAACCAGCACCGGTCGGGCCTCGTGCTCCTGCCTCCCGTGGCCGGCTGCGATGCGGCGGAGGCCTCACCGCCCCCTACTACTGCCACCGTTGGCCAAGCCATCCCTCTACTCACCCACACCCCCTGTTATTCTGCGGCGACGGCAGCCTCACACCGCAGCGAACCAGTGAACCCTCATACTCCTCTACGCGTGGGCATCCACTGCCGCGTCTTCCCCGGCTCCGCGTCGTCCCCTTCCTAGGCCTTGCCGTCGTCCACCGCCCTAGTGCTCTCGGCGCGGCGTGGTCAACGTGGTCAAGGAACGGCTTCCATCGGACGTGGACTGTACGTGGAGAGGCTGACAGTTGGGTCCACGGCCGCAGCAAGGAAGTGCCTCCTTATTACGTGCAAAATAATTATTCCTCCACCTGACAGCTGGGACCCACCGGACGGGCCACCGTATTTCACGAAAAAATGTTTCCCCCTGACTGTTGGGACCCATCAGCTACAGCTTCGCACGCAAGGAAGTGCGTCCGGGCAAAAAAACAAAACGATTCGCCCCCCTGACTGCTGGGACCAACCAGCTACATCTTCGCACGCAAGGAAGTGCCTGACAGTCGGGACCCACCTGGTCGAAGCGTACGTAGCGTTGTCATTCTGGTCGCGAACGTGT
Source organism: Triticum aestivum (assembly GCF_018294505.1). NCBI lineage: Eukaryota > Viridiplantae > Streptophyta > Magnoliopsida > Poales > Poaceae > Triticum > Triticum aestivum. The sequence goes on from NC_057796.1 coordinate 485,397,552, forward strand.
ACATACATATATACTGGTGGATGTAGAGGCGCGCACGTGTCGTAGTAGAGGCGCGTACGTGTCGTAGTAGAGTCGCGCACGTAGCATGTACACGTACGTACAGCGGCCAGGGTGCAAGAAAGAAAATTCGGCCACGTATGTGTACATACGGGCGGGGTCTCGAACGCCTACTCGCGCATACATACGGCAAGGGCTCGTGTACATGGCTGGGTCGAAACGGAGAAACAGCGTCGTCGTCGTGTTCATGGGGAGGCAACGTAATGCGTCGTGTTCATGGGGAGGCAACGGAATGCGTCGTGTTCATGGGGAGGCAACGGAATGCGTCGTGTTCATGGGGAGGCAACAGAATGCGTCGTGTTCATCGGGAGGCAACGGAACGCGTGGGAGCCAACCGGCTGGGTCGGAACGGAATGCGTGGTCGTGTTCATCGGGAGGGCTTGGACAGAACAGGCGATGGAAACGAGGCCTGGCGTACCGCAGAACGGGAAACAGACCTCCTACGGTCGAAACGGGGGTCCTGTTGATCGAGGGGGGGTGTGGCGTACCGCAAAACGGAGGAAACGGACCTCCTACGGTCGAAACGGTTGTCCTGTTGATCGGGAGGGGTGTGGCGTACCGCAAAACGGACGAAACAGACCTCCTACGGTCGAAACGGGGGTCCTAGTCATCGGGAGGGGTGTGGCGTACCGCAAAACGGGACTCCACGGGATACTGTTCATCTCCACGGGCTACCGTCGACCTCCTCCAGCCTCCACGGGCTACCGTCGACCTCCTCCAGCCTCCACGGGCTACCGTCGACCTCCTCCAGCCTCCACGGGCTCCTGTTCATCCAGCCTCCACCGCGCGCTACTCCACCGGCTACTGTTCAACCACCCCTCCACCGTCTACTGTTCATCCAACCCTCCACACCACGGGGTCCTGTTCAACCACCCCTCCACCGTCTACTGTTCATCCAGCCCTCCACACCACGGGGTCCGGTTCAACCACCCCTCCACGGGCACCACTCCACCGTCTACTGTTCATCCAGCCCTCCACCACACCACGGGGTCCTGTTCATCCAGAGGCAACGCCACCACTCACTGTTCATCCAAACCCACCCCCCCCGCAACGCTCACTGTTCATCCCAGAGGCAGCATCGATCGGCTTCAGTTAGCAGCAGTAGCGAACGAATCGCTTGATCGGGTTCAGTTAACAGCCATCGATCGATCACTCGGGTTCAGTAACGCGTAGCCTGCAGTGCAATCGCTCGGGTTCAGTTAGAGCCCAACGCCTCGCTCGGGTTCAGTTAGAGCCAACGCCTCGCACACACGCGCGTACGTGTACGAGAGAAACGCGCATCGCTCGGCCCCTGACCTCCCACCGTAACCGGGAACTCCCCGAAATTTTCCTCGCCCTCGCTTCTACCACGGTTTTTTCAGTCATGGACGGCCCAAAGAATGTCATGCCGCTGCGTCTCCGGCCTGCCCAGGACGAAAAGTCCATTTTCTGTCATGATTTTTTGTCATAGAAGTAGGAGCCCACCACATCTATGATGATACCGGGTTTTGTCACAATTATCATCACAGAAGTGTCATATGTATGACAGAAAAAAATTCGTTCGGTCCAAAATGTCACGGATGTGTCTTTTGTAGTGCACACACGCGAGTTGTCCTACGTGGCATACAAAATCAGCTAATTCGTGCCAAGATTCATGCAGAAGTTACTGGACGGTGATGGAGGCGTGTGGGTGAGTTGGCTAACGCCCACACGTGTGGGCGTTACACTTTTCGTATGCCATTGGTCACCAGACGACTTTGATGGATTGGTGCGGCAGAAAATATTGATTTTCTTTTGGTCTTGCTATATACTGCAGATCGCGGCGGCGGTGCATAAACGCAACCCTAGTTTCCCTTGATCTCAAATCTGTATGTGTCGCTTTGACTGCTTGCCGACAATGTTATCTTCTGCACAGCGAGCTTCTCGATCCCTAAAGAAAGATCCCTTCAAGAACTCAACACCACCGTGCGCGTGCCCCACGGTGGGCGCCAACTATCGTGGAATTGTCACGGCAGATGTCCTAGTGAGAGGACTTAGTCGTGGAGCCAACGCATCTATGTGGTAGCTTGAGAGGGGTTGATCGGAATCAAGAGACGCAACACAAGACAAGGGTTTAGACAGCCTCGGGCCCCGGGAAACATCATCCGGTAATAACCCTATATGTTGTTTGTGGCTAGGTCTCATTATGCTCATGAGGGAGTCGTCGTATAAGCCGGCTCCCCTTTGTTGTATCTAGCCATAGAGATTACTTTCTTTTGTCCCTCTTAGGGTGCCCTGCCCCTCCTTATATATGTTGAAGGGGCGGGTTACATGACTAGTCCTAGTAGGATTAGGATTACTCTATTACAAGTGGAGTCCTAGTCTTGCTTCCTTTGTAGGAGAATATTCCTTATGCCTTTCCTCTGAAGCCGGCCCACCATAACATGAGCCGGCCTTCTGACCCGCCATCGAGGCCACCAGTGAGCGTCAGGCTTGCGAGTCGTCAGACCAGTAAGCCATCTCTATCTGACCCACTATCAAGGCATCAGTGAGTCGCCAGGCTCATGAGTCGTCAGACCAGTAAGCCGCCAGACTCGTGAGTCGCCAATCCTCCGGCGGGTTACCAATGAAACGCCGAGTCCTAGCCGGGTCATATCTCCGGCCAGGTCATACTGTGGGATATATCCCTGACATGACCTGGCCGGAGATATGACCCGGCTAGGACTTGGTGTTTCATTGGTAAACCGCCCGAGCCTGGTGACTCATTGGTGACCCGGCAGATTATAAGCCGGCAGATTGTAAGCCGACGGACAGTTATAAGCCGGCAGATTGTAAGCCAGCGGACAGTTATAAGCTGGCAGATTGTAACCCGGTAGACAGTTATAACCCGACAGACAGTTATGACCCGGCAGACAGATCGTAACCCGGCAAGTACTTAGCCATGAAAATGAGTCACCTGGAGTTAAGAAGCCAAAGATGTTAAGAAGCCCATGGTGAGAAGCCCGTGATGAGAAGTCCACGGTGAGACGTTAGAATAGGTTAAGTCCTAATCTGAGTTGGACTCTGCATGTAACCCGCCCCTTCAACTTATATAAGGAGGGGCGGGGCACCCCAAGGGAGAGAGGTTTTTAAACGTCTCAATAGACAGGTCTTAGACAATGTCGATGTAAGAAACTCAATATTCTCTAGGGCTAGACAACTAGAGGAGGGCCGGCTTATGCAGCGACTCCCTCATAAACATATGGAATAAGACCTAGCCACAAACAGCATGTAGGGCTGTTACCGGATGATGTTTCCCGGGGCCCGGAGCTGTCTAAAATCCCGCGTCTCTCGTTGAGGGAGTCCTGGATTAAGGGGTCCCCGGGCGTCCGGCCTATGTGACGTGGGCCGGACTGATGGGCCGTGAAGATGCAAGACAGAAGACTCTCTCCCGTGTCCGGATAGGACTCTCCTTTGCGTGGATGGCAAGCTTGGCGTTCGGATATGAAGATTCCTTTCTCGGTAACCGACTTTGTACAACCTTGGTCCCCTCCGGTATCCATATAAACCAGAGGGTGTAGTCCGTAGAGGCGATCATAATCATACAGGCTAGACATCTAGGGTTTAGCCATTACGATCTCGTGGTTGATTAACTCTTGTAATCCTCATATTCATCAAGATCAATCAAGCAGGAAGTAGGGTATTACCTCCATCAAGAGGGCCCGAACCTGGGTAAACGTCGTGTCTCCTGTCTCCTGTTACCATCGACCTTAGATGCACAGGTCGGGACCCCCTACCCGAGATCCGCCGGTTTTGACACCGACATTGTTGATTTCATTGAGAGTTCCGCTGTGTCGTCACCAGGAGGTTCGATGTGTGACAGCCTGATTTTTGGCCCTTTCTTTTTCATTTGTTTTTCTGAGATTTTTGCTTGAGTTTTCTTTCTCCATGGCTATGTGGTCTGGAAACTGAAGAAGATAACCTCTTTTTTGCTTCCAGAGTGGCTTGTCTACCTCGAATCCTTCCCTAGACCTTCCCATTTTCATCCTAGCCCAAATCCCAATATTCTTTTTATTGGGGGATATTCCTTTTCTATTAAAGGAATAACCCTAATTGCCCTAGGTTTTGAAGCAACCTATATTTCCATCACTCCTAAAATTCCCAAATAATTTTCACAAATTTTTTGGGTCATATCTTCCTCAAATGTGGCAAAATATTTCATTTGCCTTGTTCATCATCATGCTCAAATAATTCATTTCCTATTCTGCCCTAAATGGCACATTGTGAAGCAAGCGCTATTTTCCTTTGCCCAATTGACCTCAAACTTCTTGGACATCTTTTCATGTCCAAATATTTGCCTCATGACAAATTTCAACTTAATTTGCCTAGTAAATATTCCTGAGCAACAAAGTTCCTGTCTGAGGGAATTCGTTGTGAAGGAAGTACTAGCTAGGTTAATCCAATTGAGTTGAATTTTTTTCATGGTCTTTCATTTTATCAAATAAAACCCCTCCTCAAGATTTGAGCTCAGGCAATGCATCCATGTGAGCTGAGCATCAATTCTTTGGTTCTGTCCAAATTTTCAGTTAATGAAGCAATTATATTTTATCTTGCTCCATCATGTTTGAAAATTTTCCTAGGCCTTCTACTACCTAAATAACCTATCTCCACCAAATTTGGGCATATTTTGTTTAGCCATTTTCCCTTAGGAATTTTCATAAGATTCTGTCCAGAGAGGTGCTGTATGAAGGAAGTACCATTTTGGTTTGGCCAAATGGCATGAAATTTTTGCAGCACTCTCATATGCCCAAATAACCCTGCCTTACCAAATTTCAGCTCAAGTGGCTTCTCCATTTGAGTGCACCATCATCATCTCCATTCTGGGTCAATTTATGCAGTTGCAAAGCAACTATATTAAGCATTGGTCCAAATCACGTCAAGCTTCACAGGACTGTAGTCCTTCCTAATCTAAACACCCCAGACAGCTCATTTGGATCCAACCCTTTCCTGTTGATCAGCAGTGCTCGTCCAAATCTGATACAGCAAACTTGTAGCGATGCCACACTCCTCTCCAGGGCTCCTTCTTGTTATATTTTACTTCTGAGATGTCTTGGGGATCAAGGAATAGCCTCCAGACAAACTTTGCCAGCCCTTGGCAGCTTCTCCTTGCCGGTCACAGTGGTGACCACCGTGTTGGCATATCATCCGCGCGCTCCAGCGCCTCTGTCTTCTTCTCCCTCTCTGTGAGCTCGTTCCCTCGGAGCCTAGCCATGTCCAGCGTGCTCCCCGAGCCGTCGCCGTCCCTCTGGAGCTCTTGCCCCCTCCGTTTGCTTCCCCGGCGACCCGTCCCTATCGAGAAACAGAGCGCGTCCACGGGCGCACAGTGCCGACAAGGCATTAATGGCGCCGTGGCTTCTTCCCTCCCTTGTCCCCGAGCCCCTCTCGTCTCCGTGACCCTCGTCAACTTCCCCTTCGTCGCCGTTCAAGCTTCGCCGCGAGCACACGCGTCCGCGGCGCCGGACATGCGTCCGCGGTGGCAACCGAGCTCGAACCGCCTTGCCACGGCTATTTAAGCCGACCTCGAGGTTCCCAGACCTCACCATCGGCCTCACCTCACTCCCAGACCCCTCCTAGCTAGTCTCCTGAGCCCCGGAGCCCCTCCTCGCCGCAGCAGGCCGCCATGGCCGCCGCACGGCCTCGTCTAAATTCGGTCGAAGCCGAGCCTCCCCCTCCCTTCTGTCGCCACCAGAGAACTCTCCGGACCACCACGATACTCCCCGTGCCCTCGCCCCCTCGCCGGGGCCACTCTGGCCACGTGCCCATCTCCACCCGAAGCCCTCCTCCGCCGTGCCCCGTGCTCTTCCCTTCCCCGTGCTCTCCGGCGACCGCTCTGCCCACAGAAGGGTGCGGCTCCCTCCCCTGAGCATGTCGGTAGGTCGAGCGCCACGAGAGGTGGCCGGAGCTGGCCGCAGTCGCCGTCGGGCGCTGGCCGTGCCTCTGCCTCGCGGACGCGAGCGAGGAGGAAGACGACGCCCACGCCCCTCCCTTCGAGCTGGCTAGCAGGCCCCGCACGTCAGTGAGCCAGCCGCTGGCCCCGCGTTAACCCGACTGCCCACGTGGATAAGTGACGGGCCCCGCCCCGCGGGACCCGCACGTCAGCGAGATAAGCCCGGCCCCGCCACTGCCATGTCAGTTAAGTGGAAGCGCAGTTCCCAGAAGACGTTTTCGAATTTGGTAAGCGTATTACGTGTTAACTGCGCTAGAAGTAAGCTTTCCTTCAAATGAAACGTATTCCCTTGAATACGTTTCCGTTTTTCTCTCCAGGCCCTGTTTGAAAATATTTTTCTTGCAGATAGGTCCCTGGCAGAAAACTCCTCCTAACTTTTTATCCGTAACTCCGATCGAGGTGAATCCAACGCCCACATCTTTGTCTCATCGAGCCCGTTCTGTTCCCAAAATTTTCACTATGTTTCAACATTCTGAAAATGACCATTTTGCCCTTGCCCCAATTAGCCCCCTCCGAGAGAGTACCCTTTCCGGCGATTCCTTCCGCGGTCATTCCGCACTTCTTCCCGGAGCCTTCTCCATCCCCAGGCAAGCCACAACCACCATTTGCATGATAGCCATGCAGAAGCATTGGTTTCCAACTTGAATCTTTAATAACTGTTTGATTGTTTTGCTACTGCTGTTGGTATTCCGGTTATGCTTATGGATCGGTGTTTACGGCCATGCTATGTTTTCTTGCGCTCTGTTATTATGCTCTTCATGCTAGTAAAACTTTCTTATGGACCATTTTTGGTAGTAGTACATGTTGGTGATGGTCTTCGGTGCATGACTATAGTCTGTTCCGAGTACCGCCGTTATGCATGTTTCTTTACATCCAGTTAATTAAATACTTGCATGGTAGTTTTATCGTTATTGCATGGTATTGAATGTGGATGCAAGTGTCATGTTATGCTATGAGTAGTGTTCTAGTTGTGATATTCATGCTCGTCAGTATGCCATGCTCATCTGGATAAATGATTAAATGTTGTTGTTATGCTCGTTGATTATATTGCACCTCCATGCTTATTTGATATCATGTTCATGCATTGTAGTTGGATCATGTTATTTTATCATGGCTCAGGATATTGCATTCAAGTTGGATTAAATTGAACTTGAACAACGGTTGGCTGAGTCAAGGTGCCACCATATCGATCTGACCACTGCAACCACGCTTACCCTATGGGGGGGGTCCTAACTGGGTCTATTGTCATGCCTCTCACCGATGCCTCCCGCGAGGGAAGGTTATGTGCGGGCGCTACCTTGGCCAGGTAGGACGGCATAAGCCTTGTGTGCACGTGGTTGGTTTTGAGCTCATGTCCCCGTTTGGGACCGTTTTGCCACAACGGTGGCCGTTGGTGCCTTTGGTAGGCACGGGGCCACCCAGGACATAGCCCAAAGGGGAGTTGGTCAGAGTGGCCGGGAGAGTGTCATGGCAGTAGAACGGTTTTGTCGGAACGCCGTGTCCGCACGTATGGGAGTGCAAGACCATGGGTTCCGTGGTGTGGGTAAAGTATCCTAACCTCTGCAGAGTGTGTGTTTAATCTATCGATAGCCGCGCCCGCGGATAAAGGCCCAGTTCGTGTGGGTCACATGATGGGTCAACAGTAATAATAATAACTTGATTAATAACAACCCTGGTTCGATGATGAAAGAAGTTGGTTCATATTTATGTGATCGTGAGAGGATCACTGTGGTATCGTGAATACCAACTTGTTGGATATTTGGGGATGTTATGCAAGAGACAAGGGTAAAGGTCAAGCTCCTTGTGGTCATAAATGATTATTGCCGTATTGTTAATACCAAGCTTGATTGGATCCTGAGATGATGGTGTGATATCCGTGATGGTAAGTGATACAGGTGATGGTTACGAGGTAACCCGAACAGAGTAAGTTGGTGCATGATAGTTTCATCATGTTGCATGCTACTATCATCATGTTCATATGTTTATGCCATGCTCGTATTGTTCTAGCTGTATCATCTTGTTCATGCTATGATTGATCTGATAGTATCATGTTAATCCTTGTTAACCTGTAATTGCCATGCTATTATTTGTCTTGATTGCTTTGGTTGTTGTGAGCTTGCAAGTACATTCAATGTACTGACCTGGCATGTCATGCCAGTTTGCAGGTCATGCCGGATATGATTGCTTGTTTGCCGTGGATCCCTTGTTTGCGCGCTAGGATAAGTGTTCCAGCCAGAGTCCCTACGGAGTGGAGTTCATCACCGTCGTCGTTGTTCCGTTGCCAGTAGTCATTCCGCTGCGTTGTGTTGTTCTGCTGCTTGCATAGAGCAACCGTGGCAGGCGTAGCGTCGCCGTGCCGATGTAATCCCCTTGTACCCCAATAGATTGCAATAAAGTGCTGATTTGTTCTATGCTAAGCAGTGTCGTATTCCAGAAGACTTCTCCTCGATCTCTGGGCTGGAACACGGGGCATTCCGGTTTCACTGAGCCGGGGTGCCACACGATGGCTCCATGCATCATCTACAACAACGCGGCCCTGGAGGAGGCCTTTCTCCCCCGCCAGATTTTTGTATTCGGCGGCTTCACACCGCGGGCCAACTCGCTTGGCCATCTAGAGCAGATTGACAGCTATGCCCCAGGTCACCAGATTAGTTTTGGAAATCTGGACTATGTCGCTGATATCCGAGGAGACTTGATCTTCCAAGGGTTCACGACCCCAACCTCCGCTCTGGCCTTAGATCCAGAGCGCATCGCCAGGTCCGAAGACAGGATTACTGAGCCCGCCGGACTGTATGCGGCCATTAAGCCCGGCACGGGAGATCCGGAGGGAGTAGTGTCGCTGGCACCCATCATGAAGCCGGACCCCTCCCCGGACACCGACTCCGGACCCTCGGAGTCAGCATCGTGTGAGTTCGACCAAGGAGTTCCCTCCCCGCCGTACTCCACGAACTTTCTTCTCCCTGGCCAAACCTCGCCATTAAGCGAGGCTCTGGACTTGATGCGATCCCTCGTCATTACGGAGGAGCAATGTCCGAACTACGCCCAGCCCGGACTAGGGGCTGAGAGCAGGAAATTTTACGTCCCACCCACCACCCAATTTATAGCCACTGTCGAGGAGTTAACTGACATGCTCGACTATGGCTCCGAAGACATCGACGGTATGGACGACGATGCCAGAGAGGAGCAGGCCGAAAATCCGACGTTCAACGGACGTTGGCCGGCCACCTCTTCGTATGACGTATACATGGTGGATACACCCAAAGCGGGTAACGGCGATGACAAAGAAGATCCAGTCGAGGATAAACCTCCTGAGATACAGCCAAAGCGCCGACGTCAGTGGCGCCGCTCTAAATCACACCATGGAAAAGATAGCGATACCGGCACAGGAGAAAACAATACTCCGGACGATGCCGAAGACAAAGAAGACCCTATAGAGCCAACTTTTGAACAGGACGAACGGGAAGATGGGCAAGTCAGCCCTGATGAACAGGTCGTAAACGAAGACTCGGATGACAGTAATTAACTTCCGCTCTCCGAGGACGAGGTGAGCCTCAGCAACGAGGATTTTATCGTGCCCGAGGAACCTCTCGAGCAGGAGCGCTTTAAGCGCCGGCTAGCCGCCACTGCAAGGAGCCTGAAAAAGAAGCAGCAGCAGCTTCAAGCTGATCAAGATCTGCTCAACGACAGATGAACTAACGTCCTGGCAGCCGAGGAATACTGCCTCGAGCGCCCAACCAAAAGTGACCCGAAGCGTAAACTTCTACCTCAATTCGACGATGAGGCATTGGACCCCGTACCGTCAGCGCGTAACGCAGCTGACCGACCACCACGTGGCCGGGATAAAGCGGCAACTCAAGCCGAACACCGGCCCATACCGCCTCGCCGTAAAGGTAGAGACACAAGAGCTTGGGGATATACATATGACCTGCGGCAGGACCTGGACAATAGAGCAGGTCAGACCAGATCGATCTACGGATCGCGGGGGCACGCCCCGATGCACGACGACGGCTATCCAGCCAGACGCGATAAGCATAATCACGCCCGGGCCGAAAACCGCAGACGGACTCCATCCGACCTACGTCGTGACTTGGCCCGATATAGAGGCGCCGCACACCCCCTCTGCTTCACCGATGAAGTAATGGAGCATGAATTCCCAGAAGGTTTTAAACCCGTGAATATTGAATCATATGATGGGACAATAGACCCCGCGGTGTGGATTGAGGATTTTATTCTCCATATTCATATGGCCCGCGGCGATGATCTATTGGAAATATGCCCTAGAGGCAATAATAAATTGGTTATTATTATATTTCCTTGTTCATGATAATCGTTTGTTATCCATGCTAGAATTGTATTGATAGGAAACTCAGATACATGTGTGGATACATAGACAACACCATGTCCCTAGTAAGCCTCTAGTTGACTAGCTCGTTGATCAATAGATGGTTACGGTTTCCTGACCATGGACATTGGATGTCGTTGATAACGGGATCACATCATTAGGAGAATGATGTGATGGACAAGACCCAATCCTAAGCCTAGCACAAGATCGTGTAGTTCGTTTGCTAAGAGCTTTTCTAATGTCAAGTATCATTTCCTTAGACCATTAGATTGTGCAACTCCCGGATACCGTAGGAATGCTTTGGGTGTACCAAACGTCACAACATAATTGGGTGGCTATAAAGGTGCGCTACAGGTATCTCCGAAAGTGTCTGTTGGGTTGGCACGAATCGAGACTGGGATTTGTCACTCCGTGTAAACGGAGAGGTATCTCTGGGCCCACTCGGTAGGACATCATCATAATGTGCACAATGTGACCAAGGAGTTGATCACGGGATGATGTGTTGCGTAACGAGTAAAGAGACTTGCCGGTAACGAGATTGAACAAGGTATCGGGATACCGACGATCGAATCTCGGGCAAGTAACATGCCGATAGACAAAGGGAATTGAATACGGGATTGATTGAATCCCCGACATCGTGGTTCATCCGATGAGATCATCGTGGAACATGTGGGAGCCAACATGGGTATCCAGATCCCGCTGTTGGTTATTGGCCGGAGAACCTCTCGGCCATGTCTGCATGGTTCCCGAACCCATAGGGTCTACACACTTAAGGTTCGATGACGCTAGGGTTATAGGGAATAGATATACGTGGTTACCGAATGTTGTTCGGAATCCCGGATGAGATCCCGGACGTCACGAGGAGTTCCGGAATGGTCCGGAGGTAAAGATTCATATATGGGAAGTCTTGTTTTGGTCACCGGAAAAGTTTCGGGTGCTATCGGTAACGTACCGGGACCACCGGGAGGGTCCCGGGGGTCCACCAGGTGGGGCCACCGGCCCCAGAGGGCTGCGTGGGCCAAGTGTGGGAAGGGACCAGCCCCTAGGTGGGCTGGTGCGCCTCCCACAAGGGGACCAGGGCGCAGGAAGGGGGGGAAGGGGGAAACCCTAGGCTCAGATGGGCCTAAGGCCCACCTAGTGGTGCGCCCCCCTCTCCCCCCCCTTGGCCGCCCCCCAAGTCCCATCTAGGGCTGGCTGCACCCCTTGGGGGGAACCCTAGATGGGGGCGCAGCCCCTCCCCTTCCCCTATAAATAGTGGGGGTTTTGGGGCTGCCATAGACATGAGACTCTCTCTCTCTTGGCGCAGCCCTACCCCTCTCCCTCCTCCTCCTCTCCCGCGGTGCTTGGCGAAGCCCTGCAGGATTGCCACGCTCCTCCATCACCACCACGCTGTCGTGCTGCTGCTGTACAGAGTCTTCCCCAACCTCTCCCTCTCTCCTTGCTGGATCAAGGCGTGGGAGACGTCACCGGGCTGCACGTGTGTTGAACGCGGAGGCGCCGTGGTTCGGCGCTTAGATCGGAATCAACTACGATCTGAATCGCTACGAGTACGACTCCTTCATCCACATTCTTGCAACGCTTCCGCATCGCGATCTACAAGGGTATGTAGATGCACTCCCCTTCCCCTTGTTGCTAGATTACTCCATAGATTGATCTTGGTGATGCGTAGAAAATTTTGAATTTTTGCTACGTTCTCCAACAGTGGCATCATGAGCTAGGTCTATGCGTAGTTTCTATGCACGAGTAGAACACAAAGTAGTTGTGGGTGTCGATTTTGTCAATTTACTTGCCGTTACTAGTCTTATCTTGATTCGGCGGCATCGTGGGATGAAGCGGCCCGGACCGACCTTACACGTACACTTACGTGAGACAGGTTCCACCGACTGACATGCACTAGTTGCATAAGGTGGCTAGTGGGTGTCTGTCTCTCCCACTTTAGTCGGGTCGGATTCGATGAAAAGGGTCCTTATGAAGGGTAAATAGAAATTGGCATATCACGTTGTGGCTTTTGCGTAGGTAAGAAACGTTCTTGCTAGAATTCCATAGCAGCCACGTAAAACATGCAACAACAATTAGAGGACGTCTAACTTGTTTTTGCAGGGTATGCTATGTGATGTGATATGGCCAAAAGGATGTGATGCATGATATATGTGATGTATGAGATTGATCATGTTCTTGTAATAGGAATCACGACTTGCATGTCGATGAGTATGACAACCGGTAGGAGCCATAGGAGTTGTCTTAATTTATTGTATGACCCGCGTGTCAATGAAAAGCCATGTAATTACTTTACTTTATTGCTAACCGTTAGCCATAGTAGTAGAAGTAATAGTTGGCGAGACAACTTCATAAAGACACGATGATGGAGATCATGATGATGGAGATCATGGTGTCGTGCCGGTGACGAAGGTGATCATGCCGCGCCTCGAAGATGGAGATCAAAAGGCGCAAGATGATATTGGCCATATCACGTCACTTTATGATTTGCATGTGATGTTTTTCATGTTTACATCTTATTTGCTTAGAACGACGGTATCATAAATAAGATGATCCCTCACTAAAATTTCAAGAGACGTGTTCCCCCTAACTGTGCACCGTTGCGAAGGTTCGTTGTTTCGAAGCACCACGTGATGATCGGGTGTGATAGATTCTAACGTTCGCATACAACGGGTGTTGACGAGCCTAGCATGTACAGACATGGCCTCGGAACACATGCGAAACACTTAGGTTGACTTGACAAGCCTAGCATGTACAGACATGGCCTCGGAACACAAGAGACCGAAAGGTCGAACATGAGTCGTATAGTAGATACGATCAACATGGAGACGTTCACCGATGATGACTAGTCCGTCTCACGTGATGATCGGACACGGCCTAGTTTGACTCGGATCATGTATCACTTAGATGACTAGAGGGATGTCCATCTAAGTGGGAGTTCATTAAATAATCAGATGAACTTCATTATCATGAACATAGTCAAAAGGTCTTTGCAAATTATGTCATATCTTACGCTTTAGTTCTACTGTTTAAGATATGTTCCTAGAGAAAATTTAGTTGAAAGTTGGTAGTAGCAATTATGCGGACTGGGTCCGTAAACTGAGGATTGTCCTCATTGCTGCACAGAAGGCTTATGTCCTTAATGCACCGCTCGGTGTGCTGAACCTCAGCGTCGTCTGTAGATGTTGCGAAACATCTGACATACACGTTTTGATGACTACGTGATAGTTCAGTGCGTAATGCTAACGGTTTAGAATTGTGGCACCAAAGACGTTTTGAAATGTCGCAGAACATATGAGATGTTCTGAAGACTGAAATTGGGATTTCAGACTAGTGCCCACGTCAAGAGGTATGAGACCTCTGACAAGTTTCTTAAGCCTGCAAACTAAGGGAGAAAAGCTCAATCGTTGAGCGTGTGCTCAGATTGTCTGAGTGCCACAATCGCTTGAATCGAGTGGGAGTTAATCTTCCAGATGAGATAGTGATGGTTCTCCATAGTCACTGCCACCAAGCTATTAGAGCTTCGTGATGAACTATAACATATCAGGGATAGATATGATGATCCTTGAGCTATTCGCGATGTTTGACACCGCGAAAGTAGAAATCAAATAGGAGCATCAATTGTTGATGGTTAGTAAAACCACTAGTTTCAAGAAGGGCAAGGGCAAAAGGGATACTTCATGAAACAGCAAATCATTTGCTGCTCTAGTGAAGAATCCCAAGGTTAAACCCAAACCCGAGACTAAGTGCTTCTGTAATGAGGGGAATGGTCACTGAAGCAGTACTACCCTAGATACTTGGTAGATGATAAGGCAGGCAAGGTCGACAGAAGTATATTGGATATACATTATATGAATGTGTACTTTACTAGTACTCCTAGCAGCACCAGGGTATTAGATACCGATTCGGTTGCTAAGTGTTAGTAACTCGAAATAAAAGCTGCGGAATAAACGGAGACTAGCTAAAGGTGAGATGACGATATGTGTTGGAAGTGTTTCCAGGGTTGATGTGATCAAGCATCGCATGCTCCCTCTACCATCGAGATTTGGTGTTTGCGTTGAGCATAAACATGATTGGATTATGTTTATCGCAATACGGTTATTCATTTAAGGAGAATAATGGTTACTCTGTTTATTTGAATAATACCTTCAATGGTCTTGCACCTAAAATGAATCTCGTCGCAGTGATACACATGTTCGTGCCAAAAGATATAAATAGTAATGATAGTACCACATACTTGTGGCACTGCCATTTGAGTCATATTGGTATAGAACGCATGAAGAAGCTCCATGTAGATGGATCTTTGGACTCACTCGTTTTTGAAAAGATTGAGACATGCGAACCATGTCTATTGGTATATATGCATGAAGAAACTCCATGCAGATGGATCGTTTGGACTCACTTGATTTTCAATCACTTGAGACATGCAAATCATACCACATGGGCAAGATGACTGAAAGGCCTCGTTTTCAGTAAGGTGGAACAAGAAAGCAACTTGTTGGAAGTAATACATTTTGATGTATGCAGTCCAATGAGTGCTGAGGCATGTAGTGGATATCGTTATGTTCTTACTTCACAGATGATTTGAGTAGATGCTGAGAATATTTACTTGATGAAACACAAGTCTGAATTATTGAAAGGTTCAAGTAATTTCAGAGTGAAGTTGAAGATCGTCGTGACAAGAGGATAAAATGTCTGTGATATGATCATAGAGATGAGTATCTGAGTTACGAGTTTGGCACACAATTAAGACATTGTGGAAAGTGTTTCACAATTAATACCGCCTAGAACACCACAGTGTGATGGTGTGTCCGAACATCATAACTGCACCCTATTGGATATGGTGCATACCATGATGTCTCTTATCGAATTACCACTATCGTTTATGGGTTAGGCATTAGAGATAACCGCATTCACTTTAAAAGGGGCACCGCGCAATTCCGTTGAGACGACACCGTTTAGAGAAACCTAAGTTGTCGTTTCTTAAAAGTTTGGGGCTGCGATGCTTATGTGAAAAAGTTTCAGGCTGATAAGCTCGAACCCAAAGTGGATAAATGCATCTTCATAGAATACCCAAATCAATTGGGTATACCTCCTATTTCAGATCTGGAAACAAAAGTAATTGCTTCTAGAAACGAGTCCTTTCTCGAGGAAAAGTTTCTCTCGAAAGAATTGAGTGGGAGGATGGTGGAGACTTGATAAGGTTATTGAACCGTCACTTCAACTAGTTTGTAGCAGGGCACAGGAAGTTGTTCCTGCGGCACCTACACCAATTGAAGTGGAAGCTGATGATAGTGATCATGAAACTTCGGATCAAGTCACTACCAAACCTCGTAGGTCAACAAGGATATGTACTACTCCTGAGTGGTACAGTAATCCTGTCTTAGATATCATGTTGTTAGACAATACTGAACCTACGAGCTATGGAGAAGCGATGGTTGGCCCATATTCCGACAAATGGTTAGAAGCCATGAAATCCGAGATAGGATCCATGTATCAAAACAAAGCATGGACTTTGGTGAACTTGCCCGATGATCGGCAAGCCATTGAGATAAATGGATCTTTAAGAAGAAGACGGACATGGACGGTAATGCTACCGTCTATGAAGCTCGACTTGTGGCAAAGAGTATTTTCACAAGTTCAAGGAGTTGACTACGATGAGATTTTCTCATCCGTAGAGATGTTTAAGTCCGTCGGAATCATGTTAGCATTAGCTGCATTTATGAAATCTGGCAGATGGATGTCAAAAACAAGTTTCCCTACCAGTTTTCGTAAGGAAAGGTTGTATGTGATACAATCAGAAAGGTTTTGTCGATCCTAAGGATGCTAAAAGGTATGCTAGCTCCAGCGATCCTTCCATGGACTAGAGCAAGCATCTCGTAGTCAGAATATACGCTTTGATGGAGTGATCAAAGTTTTTGGGTTTATACAAAGTTTGTTAGAAACTTGTATTTACAATAAAGTGAGTGGGAGCGCTACAACATTTCTGATAAGTATATGTGAATGACATATTGCTGATCCGAAATGATGTAAAATTTCTGGAAAGCATAAAGGGTTGTTTGAAAGGAGTTTTTCAAAGGAAGACCTGGATAAAGCTGCTTACATATTGGGCATCAAGATCTATAGAGATAGATCAAGACGCCTGATGATACTTTCAAAAACCGCACACCTTGACAAGATTTTGAAAGAGTTCAAAATAGATCAGCAAAGAAGGAGTTCTTGGCTGTGTTACAAGGTGTGAGTATTGAGTAAGACTCAAGACCTGACCACAGCAGAAGAGAGAGAAAGGACGAAGGTCGTCCCCTATGCTTTAGACGTAGGCTCTACAGTATGCTATGCTGTGTACCGCACATGAAGTGTGCCTTGCCATGAGTTGGTCAAGGGGGCACAATAGTGATCCGGGAATGGATCACATGACAGCGGTCGAACTTATCCTTAGTATCTAGTGGACTACGGAATTTTCTCGATTATGGAGGTGAAAAGGAGTTCGTCGTAAAGGGTTACGTCGATCCGAACTTTGACACTAATCCGGATGAATCTGAGTAGTAAACCGGATTCGTATAGTAGAGCAGTTATTTGAAATGGCTCCAAGTAGCGCGTGGTAGCATCCACAAGATGACATAGATATTCGTAAAGCACACACGGATCTGAAAGGTTCAGACCCGTTGACTAATAACCTCTCTCACAAGCATAACATGATCAAACCAGAACTCATTGAGTGTTAATCACATAGTGATGTGAACTAGATTGTTGACTCTAGTAAACTATTTGGATGTTGGTCACATGGTGATGTGACCTGTGAGTGTTAATCACATGGTGATGTGAACTAGATTATTGACTCTAGTGCAAGTGGGAGACTGTTGGAAATATGCCCTAGAGGCAATAATAAATTGGTTATTATTATATTTCCTTGTTCATGATAATCGTTTATTATCCATGCTAGAATTGTATGATAGGAAACTCAGATACATGTGTGGATACATAGACAATACCATGTCCCTAGTAAGCCTCTAGTTGACTAGCTCGTTGATCAATAGATGGTTACGGTTTCCTGACCATGGACATTGGATGTCGTTGATAACGGGATCACATCATTAGGAGAATGATGTGATGGACAAGACCCAATCCTAAGCCTAGCACAAGATCGTGTAGTTCGTTTGCTAAGAGCTTTTCTAATGTCAATTATCATTTCCTTAGACTATGAGATTGTGCAACTCCCGGATACCGTAGGAATGCTTTGGGTGTACCAAACTTCACAACGTAACTGGGTGGCTATAAAGGTGCACTACAGGTATCTCCGAAAGTGTCTGTTGGGTTGGCACGAATCGAGACTAGGATTTGTCACTCCGTGTAAACGGAGAGGTATCTCTGGGCCCACTCGGTAGGACATCATCATAATGTGCACAATGTGACCAAGGAGTTGATCACGGGATGATGTGTTGCGTAACGAGTAAAGAGACTTGCCGGTAACGAGATTGAACAAGGTATCGGGATACCGACGATCGAATCTCGGGCAAGTAACATGCCGATAGACAATGGGAATTGAATACGGGATTGATTGAATCCCCGACATCGTGGTTCATCCGATGAGATCATCGTGGAACATGTGGGAGCCAACATGGGTATCCAGATCCCGCTGTTGGTTATTGGCCGGAGAATGTCTCGGCCATATCTGCATGGTTCCCGAACCCGTAGGGTCTACACACTTAAGGTTCGATGACGCTAGGGTTATAGGGAATAGATATACGTGGTTACCGAATGTTGTTCGGAATCCCGGATGAGATCCCGGACATCACGAGGAGTTCCCGAATGGTCCGGAGGTAAAGATTTATATATGGGAAGTCCTGTTTTGGTCACCGGAAAAGTTTCGGGTGCTATCGGTAACGTACCGGGACCACCGGGAGGGTCCCGGGGGTCCACCAGGTGGGGCCACCGGCCCCAGAGGGCTGTGTGGGCCAA
Organism: Triticum aestivum; assembly: GCF_018294505.1. Classification (NCBI taxonomy): domain Eukaryota; kingdom Viridiplantae; phylum Streptophyta; class Magnoliopsida; order Poales; family Poaceae; genus Triticum; species Triticum aestivum. The sequence goes on from NC_057796.1 coordinate 485,415,851, forward strand.
GTGTGGGAAGGGACCAGCCCCTAGGTGGGCTGGTGCGCCTCCCACAAGGGGCCCAGGGCGAAGGAAGGGGGGGAAGGGGGAAACCCTAGGCTCAGATGGGCCTAAGGCCCACCTAGTGGTGCGCCCCCTCTCTCCCCCCCTTGGCCGCCCCCCAAGTCCCATCTAGGGCTGGCCGCACCCCTTGGGGGGGAACCCTAGATGGGGGCGCAGCCCCTCCCCTTCCCCTATAAATAGTGGGGGTTTTGGGGCTGCCATAGACATGAGACTCTCTCTCTCTCTCTTGGCGCAGCCCTACCCCTCTCCCTCCTCCTCCTCTCCCGCGGTGCTTGGCGAAGCCCTGCAGGATTGCCACGCTCCTCCATCACCACCACGCCGTCGTGCTGCTGCTGGACGGAGTCTTCCCCAACCTCTCCCTCTATCCTTGCTGGATCAAGGCGTGGGAGACGTCACCGGGCTGCACGTGTGTTGAACGCGGAGGCGCCATGGTTCGGCGCTTAGATCGGAATCAACCGCGATCTGAATCGCTACGAGTATGACTCCTTCATCCGCGTTCTTTCAACGCTTCCGCATCGCGATCTACAAGGGTATGTAGATGCACTCCCCTTCCCCTCGTTGCTAGATTACTCCATAGATTGATCTTGGTGATGCGTAGAAAATTTTGAATTTCTGCTACGTTCTCCAACATGATCTTCATGCCATCAAATACCTCCCACTAAAACTGAAGGGACCAGCTCAGCACTGGTTGAACAGCGTGCCTGAAAACTCCATTGGCAGCTGGGAGGACCTGGAAGACGCCTTCCACGACAACTTCCAAGGTACATACGTCCTACCTCCGGATGCAGATGACTTAAGTCACATAGTCCAACAACCCGGAGAGTCAGCCAGGAAATTCTGGACTAGGTTCTTAACTAAAAAGAACCGGATCGTCGACTGTCCGGATGACGAAGCCCTAGCGGCCTTTAAGCATAGCATCCGCGACGAATGGCTCGCCCGACACCTCCGCTAGAAAAAGCTGAAGTCCATGGCAGCCCTCACAGCACTCATGACCCACTTTTGCGCGGGCGAAGATAGTTGGCTAGCCCGTAGCAATAATAATGCAAGTGTACCTGGCACCTCTGAAGCCAAGAATAGCAACGTCAAGCCCCAGCGCAACAGGCATAAGTGTCAAAACAATGGTGACAATACGGATGACACGGTGGTCAACGCCGGATTCAGTGGTCCAAGTCCGGTCAGCGGAAGAAGCCATACAAAAGGAACAATCCAGGCTCTTCCAGCTTGGACCGCGTACTCGATCGTCCATGTTAGATCCACGGCACCCCTAATAAACCAGCCAATCATACCCACCGGAGTTGTTGGGTCTTTAAACAGGCCGACAAGTTAAATGCAGAGGATAAGGAGAAGGGGTCGCAAAGTGAGAATGACGACGAAGAGCCCCGTCCGCCGAACACAGGGGGACAGAAGAAGTTTCCCCCTATGTTAAAACGGTGAACATGATATACGCTACCCATATCCCCAAGAGAGAGCGCAAACGCGCGCTCAGGGACGTCTATGCGATAGAGCCAGTCGCCCCAAAATTCAACCCATGGTCATCTTGTCCGATCACCTTCGATCGCAGTGATCATCTGACCAGTATCCTTCATGGAGGTTCAGCCGCACTGGTCCTCGACCCAATCATTGATGGATTCCACTTCACGCGAGTCCTCATGGACGGGGGAAGCAGCCTTAACCTGCTCTATCAAGATACAGTGCGCAAAATGGGCATCGATCCATCAAGGATCAAGCCCAGAAAAACTACCTTTAAAGGAGTTATAACAGGTGTAGAGGCCCGCTGCATGGGCTCAATAACATTGGAGGTCGTCTTCGGATCTCCGCACAACTTCCGAAGTGAAGACTTGATCTTCTATATTGTCCCCTTCCGCAGTCGCTATCACGCACTGCTCGAACGAACCGCATTTGCTCGATTTAATGCGGTGCCACACTATGCTTATCTCAAGCTCAAGATGCCCGGACCATGCAGTGTCATAACAGTCAATGGAAACACGGAACGCTCCCTCTGTACCGAGGAGCACAACGTGGCCTTGGCAGCAGAAGTACAGAGCGGCCTTATCAAGCAGAACCTTAATTCGGCGGCCAAACTCCCAGACACTGTCAAACGCTTCCGGACAACTCTGCAGTAGGACAATTCATCTCGTCAGGAGCTCGACTAGCAACTCAGCCTCCATCTCCATCTCGACCAAATGGCGGCGTTCGTACCGCGCGTACATAACTATGCACTCAAAATACCATGGGCATAGACGGAGGCATAATTTGATTGGGGTTCATCATACGGCTCCCACAGATACTTTTCCTTTTCCTTCTTACCATTTTTTGCTCTCTTTTTTACAGGCCCTTCCTGACGGCCTGATCATCGGTCCTTTCGAAGGATAGATATACCAAGGTGGCAAGCAGTACAGACGTGTGGGGGAATCTCTAGATTTTCTTATTGACGATCATTCTACCGATTTTCGGGACCTGCACGCAGCTCCCGCTTGGTTTTGGCATGTTAAATAGCTAGGTTGCTTATCGCACTATTTGTACAAATACGCTTTGACGTATTAATCAAACTATAATGGAAACAATTTCACTAGTAGAAAAAGGGTCAAATGTCAAGCACATTAGTGCCGGTTAGATTTTGAGCCGGCACTAATGTGTGCATTAGTGCCGGTTCCAACGGCTAGCCGGCCGCTCTCATTAGTACCGGTTCGTGGCGAACCTTTAGCACCGGTTCGTGCCACGGACCGGTACTAAAGTGAGTGGTGGCAGGATGTTGTCAGTCCGGGGCCCCTCCAGCACCTTTAGTACCGGTTCGTGGCACGAACCGGTGCTAAAGGTTGTCCTACATAAACCCTTCGTCCACCCGAGCTCACTCAGTTTCTTCCCCTTTCCCCTCTCCTCTCTGTTCTTCCCCTCTTCCTCTCGAGCTCATCACACATTTTGCCCAAAATTTGTCAAGATTTGAAGGCCCCCATCCATTCAAATGATCACAAAGGTTTGCAACTTTGTCCTTTCATCTCTCATCGCTAGATTAGCTCTTGCAATGCTTTGTATAGTGATTAATTTATGAGTTTAGTAATTTGGGAGGAAATATATGTGCTAGTATTTGATTTGTATGCAATTTGAGGTCAAAAATAACACTTAGTTTGCATATGTAGGTGTGGTTTACTTAGTGCCTTCTAAATCTCCGTCGTAACCACCGTCGATCGCCCGCACCGTCCCATCGCCGGCACCACCTTGTGGTGAGCCTCTTGTTCATGAATGTTTTACATTACCAAATTGATGTTTGTGTGATTTTGATATATAGTTACTCGTATAATTATCTTACCCGTACGTTGTTATTTATACATAGTGCCATGGTTTTGATATCCGTCCCCGTCGGCCCTCATCCTTGTTATGATTCGGATGTGGTATATTCTCTTTTAAAACTAGTTGTTGCATTTCGTGTTTATGAAAAATTATGTCCATCAAGTTGACATAGATATTTTTATCTAGGAGGTTTGTGAACCAGAAATTCCAACTGACCCTATTGTAGAGAGGTTAAATTTAGTTGAAAGAGAAACGAGTATTTGAAAGAAAAATTGAAAAAAATTGAGGGGGAGAAGATGGAATTGGAGTTGCATGTTGCCGATGTCGTCGATGATCACAAGATCAAGATGGAGAAAATGCGCTTGAAGATTAGAAAGATTAGAAAATAAAGATTAGAAAATATGCCATTGATAGTGAGGCTTGGTATCATTATGCTGTTAGATCAATTGTTACCTTAGTTGCAATCTTGATCGCATTTGTTGTTGCATTTAACTGCTTTAGTTAGAGAGTTATTTGTTCGTTGCATTTAAGTGTTGTATGAACTTGTATTAATTTGGACTTTTCGGTGTTGTGTAATGAAGATGAGCCGACAATGGATGTACGATGACCGATGCTCTCCCGAGTTCATTAATGGCGTGCAAACTTTTCTGCTTGCGGCTGAGGCAAACAAGCGGGCGGATGGTTTTATGCCTTGTCCATGTGCTGTCTGTAAGAATGATCACAATTACTCTACGTCAAGAACCATTCACGTCCACCTGTTTAAGTCTGGTTTCATGCCCCACTATAATGTTTGGACCAAGCACGGAGAAAGAGGGGTTATGATGGAAGACAATGAAGAAGCAGAGGACGATGACAGCTATCCTGGCCATGGGTTCCCTGAATACGATGATACAACAATGGGGGAAGAAGCTGAGCCGGCAATGCGGGAAGAAGCTGAAGAAGAGGCATCAGATGAGCCCGCTGATGATCTAGGTCGGGCCATTGCCGATGCAAAGAGAAACTGCGCAAGTGATTTGGAGAAGAAGAAGTTGCGGTGCATGTTAGAGGATGACAAGAATTGCGAAGCTGACTAGAAAAAGTTGGGCACCACACTGGAATTGCTGCAATGGAAGGCAGAGAATGGTGTATCTGACAAGGGATTTGGAAAGTTGCTGGTAATGATAAAGAATATGCTTCCAAAGGACAACGAATTGCCCGAGAGTATGTACGAAGCAAAGAAGGCGGTCTGCCTTCTAGGGTTAGAGGTGCGGAAGGTACATGCATGCCCTAATGACTGCATCCTCTACCGCGGTGAGTATGAGGATTTGAACACTTGCCCGGTATGCGGTGCATTGCTCCATAAGATCAGCCGCGATGATCCTGGTGATGTCGAGGGCGAGCGCCCCAGGAAGAAGATTCCTGCCAAGGTGATGCAGTATGCTCCTATAATACCACGGTTGAAACGTTTGTTCCAAACCAAAGAGCATGCCAAGGCGATGCGATGGCATAGAGAAGACCGTAAGAAAGACGGAAAGTTGAGAGTACCCGCTGACGGGTCGCAGTGGAGAAAAATCGAGAGAAAGTACGGGAAGGAGTTTGCAGATGACGCAAGGAACGTATGGTTTGGTCTAAGCGCAGATGGCATTAATCCTTTTGGGGAGCAGAGCAGCAACCATAGCACCTGGCCTGTGACTCTATGTTTGTATAACCTTCCTCCTTGGTTGTGCATGAAGCGGAAGTTCATTATGATGCCAGTGCTCATCCAAGGCCCTAAGCAACCCGGCAACGACATTGATGTGTACCTTAGGCCATTAGTTGAAGAACTCTTACAGCTGTGGAATGGAACAGGTGTACGTGCGTGGGATGAGCACATGGGGGAGTAATTTGACCTAAAGGCGTTGATGTTCGTGACCATCAATGATTGGCCTGCTCTCAGTAACCTTTCAGGACAGACAAACAAGGGATACCACGCATGCACGCACTGTTTGGATGATACCGACAGTATATATGTGGACAATTGTAGGAAGAATGTGTACCTGGGACATCGTCGATTTCTTCCGAGCAGGCATCCCGTAAGAAAGAAAGGCAAGCATTTCAAAGGTGAGGCGGATCACCGGACAAAGCCTCGCCACCTTACTGGTGCTGATGTACATGATATGGTCAAGGATTTGAAGGTAGTCTTTGGAAAAGGTCCTAGCAGACAACCTGTTCCGAATGACGCTGACGGACGTGCACCCATGTGGAAGAAAAATCTATATTTTGGGACCTGCCCTATTGGAAAGACCTAGAGGTCCGCTCCGCAATTGACGCGATGCACGTGACGAAGAATCTTTGCGTGACCCTGCTTGGCTTCTTGGGCGTGTATTGGAAGACAAAAGATACACCTGAGGCACGGGAGGACCAGCAACGTATGCACGAAAAAGACGGCATACATTAGGGTCATGCCAGCTAAGCTCTTCCCAAAGAAGAGAAGGAAATCTTCTTTGAATGCCTGCTCAGTATTAAGGTATGATGTCTACTACGCAACCTTCTTCTTGTAGACGTTGTTGGGCCTCCAAGTGCAGAGGTTTGTAGGACAGTAGCTAATTTCCCTCAAGTGGATGACCTAAGGTTTATCAATCCGTGGGAGGCGTAGGATGAAGATGGTCTCTCTCAAGCAACCCTGCAACAAAATAATAAAGAGTCTCTTGTGTCCCCAACACACCCAATACAATGGTAAATTGTATAGGTGCACTAGTTCGGCGAAGAGATGGTGATACAAGTGCAATATGGATGGTAGATATAGGATTTTGTAATCTGAAAATATAAAAACAGCAAGGTAACTAATGATAAAAGTGAGTGTAAACGGTATTGCAATGCTAGGAAACAAGGCCTAGGGTTCATACTTTCACTAGTGCAAGTTCTCTCAACAATAATAACATAACTGGATCATATAACTATCCCTCAACATGCAACAAAGAGTCACTCCAAAGTCACTAATAGCGAAGAACAAACGAAGAGATTATGGTAGGGTACGAAACCACCTCAAAGTTATTCTTTCCGATCAATCCATTGGGCTATTCCTATAAGTGTCACAAACAGCCCTAGAGTTCGTAGTAAAATAACACCTTAAGACACACATCAACCAAAACCCTAATGTCACCTAGATACTCCAATGTCACCTCAAGTATCTGTGGGAATGATTATACGATATGCATCACACAATCTCAGATTCATCTATTCAACCAACACATAGAACCTCAAAGAGTGCCCCAAAGTTTCTACTGGAGAATCAAGACGAAAATGTGTGCCAACCCCTATGCATAGGTTCATGGGCGGAACCCGCAAGTTGATCACCAAAACATACATCAAGTGAATCAATAGAATAACCCATTCTCACCACGGTTATCCCACGCAAGACATACATCAAGTGTTCTCAAATCATTAAAGACTCAATCCGATAAGATAACGTCAAAGGGAAAACTCAATCCATTACAAGAGAGTAGAGGGGGAGAAACATCATAAGATCTAATTACAATAGCAAAGCTCGTGATACATCAAGATCATATCACCTCAAGAACACGAGAGAGAGAGAGAGAGAGAGAGAGAGAGAGAGAGAGAGATCAAACACATAGCTACTGGTACATACCCTCAGCCCCGAGGGTGAACTACTCCCTCCTCGTCATGGAGAGCGCCGGGATGATGAAGATGGCCACCGGTGAGGGATCCCCCTCCGGCAGGGTGCCGGAACAGGGTCCCGATTGGTTTTTGGTGGCTACAGAGGCTTGCGGCGGCGGAACTCCCGATCTATTCTGTTCCCCGAAATTTTTAAGGTATATGGGAATATATAGGCGAAAGAAGTCGGTAAGGGGAGCCACGAGGGTGGAGGGCGCGCCGGGGGGGGTGGCGGGCCCCCCCTGCCTCGTGCTCTCCTCGTTGATCCCCTGACGTGCACTCCAAGTCTCCCGTATTGCTTTCTTTCCAAAAATAACTTTTCTGAAGGTTTCATTCCGTTTGGACTCCGTTTGATATTCCTTTTCTGGGAAACACTGAAACAAGGGAAAAAACAGAAATTGGCACTGGGCTCTGGGTCAATAGGTTAGTCCCAAAAGTAATATAAAAGTGCATAGTAAAGCCCATAAAACATCCAAGATGGATAATATAATAGCATGAATACTTCATAAATTATAGATACGTTGGAGACGTATCAAGGACCGTCTGGGTTCTCGTCGAGTATAAAGGGAATAATAAACATGGCAGAGAAAAAGTTCCAGAACCTAACGTCTCATGACTGCCACGTGATTATGACGCAACTGCTTCCAAGTTGCATTGAGGGGGCTTCTACCGGATAACGTTCGATTAGCCATTGTGAAGCTATGTGCATTCCTCAATGCAATCTCTCAGAAGGTAATCGATCCAGAAATCATACCAAGGTTAGAGAATGATTTGGTGCAATGTCTTGTCAGTTTCGAGTTGGTGTTCCCACCATCCTTCTTCAACATCATGACGCACGTCCTAGTTCACCTATGCGAAGAGATTAACGTTTTGGGTCCTGTATTTCTACACAATATGTTCCCCTTTGAGAGGTTCATGGGAGTCTTAAAGACATATGTTCATAACCGTGCTAGGCCAGAAGGAAGCATCTCCAAGGGCCATCACAATGAGGAGGTCATTGAGTTTTGTATTGACTTTATTCCTGACCTTAAGCCGATTGGTGTTCCTGAATCGCGGCATAAGGGCAGACTGGATGGAAAAGGCATGCTAGCAGGGAATCAACTAATATGTATGGATGGACATTCTCTCACTGAAGCACACTACACAGTTCTACAGAATTCCGCCTTGGTGGCTCCGTATATGGACGGACACAAGAATTTTCTACGCTCCAAACACCCGGAGCGGTCTAATGACTGGATTACACGTGAACAAACCAGGAGTTTCGCCGGCTGGTTGCAGACACGTACCATGCATGACGCCTCTATTGAAGATGACCTGTACTCGCTGTCCTAGTTACCATCTTCGAATATAATGACTTTCAAAGGGTACGAGATAAATGGTAATACATTTTACACGATCGCCCAAGATAAGAAGAGCACCAACCAAAACAGTGGTGACCGCTTTGATGCAACAACCAAGACGGGAAAGGAAACATATTATGGTTACATAGAGGACATATGGGAACTTGACTATGGACGTGGTTTGAAGGTCCCTTTGTTTCGGTGCAAATGGGTCAATATGACACGAGGCGGGGTAACGGAAGACCCGCAGTACGGAATGACAACAGTGGATCTCAACAATCTTGCATATGCAGACGAACCATTCGTCCTAGCCAATGATGTGGCACAGGTTTTCTATGTGAAGGACATGTCTACCAAGCCGAGAAAAAGAAAAGATAAGGAAGCGAATGCATCATACGATGACCCAAAGCGCCACATAGTTCTTTTTGGTAAGAGAAACATCGTGGGAGTGGATGACAAGACAGACATGTCATAAGATTATGAAAAGTTTGATGAAATTGCTCCATTCACAGTGAATATTGACCCGAGCATCCAGTTAAATGATGAAGATTTTCCATGGCTACGGCGCAAAGGGACACACGCGAAGAAAAAGTTTCACACCCAAAGATCTGGGATGTGATCGGCTTCACTATCATCACTTTCTTCTGTGTTTCACACACAGGAGGGAATCTCTGTAATAGTTAGGGTAGTTATGTGTTTTGGCATTTGAAACGCGAAGAACTTTTGTCTGTGTGGAACGACACCTTTGGGATCACAAGAATCCCTACTACGGTTGCCGGGGCATAGGGTTGTGAGGAGAGCAGGGCTAGTAGACAGCACAAGGATCGTTTACCCAGGTTCAGGCCGTGAGGATGCGTAAAACCCTTGTCCTGCTTTGGTGGGTGTATTTCTGAGAGTTCTTGAGCTCTCGAACTAGCTGTGGTCAGTGCGTGGTTCGAAAGAGCCGAATCCTTCTCCAGTATGCCATGGGCCTCCTTTTATAGTTGGAAGGGGCTGCCACAGTGGCACACAGAAGGTGGAAAGGCGTACAGTACCCTGATCTTATCACTCGTATTACAGGACAAGACACATTTAATGCATAGCTTAGGTGTCCCCTTGCTTTATTGGGGACGGGGGCGAGGCCCGTCCCGTCCGTCGCCGCTCATCCTCGCTTCGACACGCGCCCTGGCCAGCGACTCATGCGGCGCCACGAAGGCAGGCAGGTAGCTGAGGTGCGCGGTGGTGGAGCCTCCACGAAGATCTGCATGCTGCCACGCAGGCGCTTGATGAGTTGGCATGGGAGCTGCATGTTGCCACGCAGGTGCCCCTCCAGCTGGTTGGGCTGGCAGCTGCATGTGAACGATAGTGGAAGCTTGGTTGGCGCGGGCCTGGCGGTGGCCCTGCTGGCGTCCTTGGTGACGGCCTTGCCGGGTGGCCAGGCAAGGGTCTTGCCGTGGCACGCAGTCGTCCCCGGCAAGGGCCTTGCCGGGGGTCTGGTGGCCTTCCTCGGCAAGGATCTTGCCGAGGATCGCCGTCTTCTAATCCTCATCGGATCTCGAACATGTCTTCACAAAGATCTGCATGCCACCACAGAGGTGCCTTCCCGAGCCCTGGCCCCACGTGGATGACAGCGTTGGGGACCGTGGGCTCAAGGGTGGCTCGCTCTGTTGGTGTGGGGCGAGCTGCCCCGGCAAGGGCCTTGCCGGGGGAATCAACTTCATCCCAATGCTCTTTGTGGTCTTGGCCTTGGCGTTGCTCTGATTATCTTGGGCTTCAGCCTTACCCTGGCTCACCTCCCTGCTCTGCTTGGCGTGACCGTGGGCGCGGCTCAGTCTGCCCGTGCACAGGTATAGGGGTGCAAAAACGCACCCCTCTTTTTGTACACCGACAGGAGCCCCCGGGCCTGGGCCACACATAAGCGCGACACGTTGTTGGGCCAGGCCCAAAACGGTGCGCGGGCAGGCGGGGCGGTTTTTACCGCGGTAAAACTTTTCGCACGTTGCGCTCCCGACGACCCGCGCGCACGGCGCGGCGTGGAGGGGTGTGCTTGACGTGGGCGGCATGCGTGGGGTGGTTCCTGCACGCATGCGTCACATCGCAGTAAATGGGCAGCGCGACCCGCACCTTCCCCATAAAAAGGGATAACCGCGGGCGCACTTTTCCTTTTACCCTTCACGCAACCCCGATCTCGGAAGCCTCTGCTCGCCTTCCCCTTCTTCTCCAAGCCTCGTTCCTGCTCGCCGTCGTTGCGCTTCCACCGCCCTCTGTCCTGCCTTCCTCCCCCAGCCGCCATGGCGCCAAAATCCACCAAGGGCAAGGGAGTGGCCAAGGACGCCGGAGCCGCCGGAGAGTGCGCTGGCGGTGCAACGGACGCAGTCCGCCTTCTTCCCCTCGACGGTCGACGTGTTCAAGCTTCGGGACTCCTTCAGGCCCCTGTGGGGAGTGAAGACGGGGGGGGGTTCGGGGCATCCAGCCACGCGCATCATCCCCGCCGACTGCGCCGAGGCTGCCCCAAATCGGTACCCCTTCTTCGCCGATTATTTTTCCTGCGGGCTCTGTCCTCCCTTCTCCGATTTCTTTAGCGACATCATGCACACCTTCGGCTTCCGCCTCCTGGATTTTACTCTGAATGCGGTGGCGTGCATGGCCCTTTTTGCGCACCTCTGCGAAGGCTTCGCCGGGGTGCACCCCAACACGGCGCTCTTCCGCCATTACTTCTTCCCTCGGATCCAAATAGGAGGTGCTATTTCGGGTTGCGTCGCCTGGATCCCAAGATCCAAGGGAGCGTACCCGGATGGCGCCATGAAGGAGAGGTGGGAAGAATGGCGGGGCCGGTGGTGCTGGATCGAAGAGAAGGACCCGCCGGCGTTCTGCGAATTTCGCCAGGCGCCGCCGGTCCACGGAAGCGACTGGAGCAACGTCGACGACGACAACGAGAAGCTCACGGTTGCCACCACCAGGATTCTCCGGCTTACACAGGCTGGGCTCACCCTTGAGATAATCGGGGCGGACTTCATCCGTCGCCGGATCGCTCCACTGCACAACAAGGGGAGGCCAGCCTGGCTCTTCACGAACCCCGCCGACATGATGCGACTCCGCCCTGGCCTCGACCACAACTTCACAGTGATGGGACACGCCCATTTCTGCCAGCGGATCTTCCAGCTCGACGTGGGCTGCGACGGCGAGGTCGAGCGGACCGGCAAGGTCGCGAGGGCCGCCGTGAAGGCCGGCAAGGTCCTCAAGGGGCCTCTATTCAAGCTGCCGACGGGGGTGGTCCCGTTGTGCAACAACTCGCGTCGGTCCGAGATCATTGCCATGATGCCGGACTGCAACGCGCATGGCCCCGACCCGAGCTGGAAGGAGCCGGAGGACGCCGAAGTGCAGCATTTCTTTGACACCCTGCATGAGGGGTACGTCAACGCCAATGCCGAGCGGCTGCTTGTCCAGGACACCACCCAGGCGGAGCTGGACTACATCGCCACCAGGGCGAGGGAGGCATAGCTTGCCAGGAAGGCCGGCAGCACTGTCGGTGTGGAGGACAAGGCCGCGACGACCGCGGAGGAGGAGGAGCTCGCCCGGTGGGCGGCGGCCGCCGGGGGGCCCGCAGAGCCGGCACCGAGGCTCCTCTGGTTGAAGATGTGACCGGCGAGTCATCGGAGGAGGAAGCCGAGACCGCAGGCCCGACGCCAGCCAAGGGGAGAGGGCGAGTCCTGCGGCGGGCCAGCTTCGGTGAGCCGGTCCGGCCCGGCAGGGCTGCGAGGACACAGCTGACCTTGGAGGGGTTCAGGCGCCATACGAGGGGTGCAGCGGCAAAGAAGCCGGCTAAGGCCGCGGTGAAGAAGACTGCCGCCCCTTCTTCGTCCATGCGTGTCCAGACACCACCTCCCTCTCCTCCTCCGGCAGATTTTGATACGGAGGTTACCTTCGATTATAGATCCCTCAGACCGAGGAGGAAGAGGAAAACAGCAGAGGAGGAGGCGGACGACGAGTAAGTATATGGTTCCTTTTTCGTTATCTCTGCCTCCTCAATCTGTGTTGCTCGTCTTGACTTGTCTTCATCTTTGCAGGGACGCAGAGACGCTGGCCCAGAGAGCGAAGATCCCTGTGGGTGGCCAGCCCCCAGTTGGTACTTCGGGGGCGCCACTTGTGGTGTTGAGCAGCCCGGACAGCAGCCCCCGGCAGAGCCCCCAGCGTAAGTTCATCACTCTTCTCCCGTCGACATGGGTCAGGGGCACGATACTTTGGTGGTGACCTTGCCAGGTATGCAGGAGGAGAGCAGCAGCAGGAGGAGCCACAGAGGGCTACTCCCAACACGCCGCCCCCATCGACCACGCCGCCCCGAGGGGCGTCCCCGGCAAGGGCGCCAGATGCCGAGCCCACGCACATGGAGGAGGAGGAGGAGAACTTGGGTGCCGGTGGCTTTGCCTCGATGCCAAATGTTAGCGGGGAGGGGACTTCCGTTTCCCAGCCGGGTACTAGCGCAGGTAAGTCGTTCGCCATTCGTCCCTGCTTCTGTTTCTCTCTGGTTCATGGTCCTCGCCTTACCTCACCCCCTTCTTCGGCATCTAGATTCCTCCTCGGTGAGCCTAGAGGACGTGGACGCCGTCATCGAGGACGTCGCCAAGGCCGCCGAGGCGGACGCCGAGAAGATCGCCGCCGAGGAGGCCACCAAGGATGCTGCCGAGGACGCCGCCAAGGGGCCTGCCGGAGAGGCCGGCAGGGCCGCTGCCGAGGAGGAGGAGGAAGTGGCTGATGACCAGCCTTCCTCTTCTGCTGCTTCTGGCTCCGGCAAGTACCTGAGGGTGAGCGACGACTTGTTCGTCCACCTTCCAGGCGCGTCGAGGACCAGGACACCCGTCGAGGGAGAGGTGTTCGACGATCAAGTGCTTGCCGCTGCCGGGCTTGAAGTCGTCGACGAGCCGATCGTTGGCGGCGCCGGTTCGCCGGAAGAGCGGCTCCTCCATGCCATGGGCGCCAGCTTCCGGAAGCTCCAGGCGCTCCACCGCGCCCGCCTGGACAAAGCTAAGTCCAGGACGGCGGTGGTGGAGAGGATGGAGGCGGACCTCCAGAAGCGCGTCACCGAGACGCTGGACTGGTTCCGCGAGGCCCACAAGGAGCTCAAGGTTGCCCAGGGCAAGTTGGCCAAGCGCGACGTGGAGCTCACCATGAAGCTCGCCGACGTCGAGAAACCTCAGGAGACGGCGAGGAACTTGGACGAGGCCGCCGAGGCCGCCTGGACCCAGCACGAGGCCGTGCTGAACTCCCAGGAGGAGGACCTCGCTGCACGCGAGGAGAAGCTTGCCGCCATGCTTCGCGGCAAGGATGCAGAGGTGGAGAAGCTTGTCTTGCAGCGGACCAGTGAGCTGGAGCAGAGGCACAAGGAGGCACTCAATGCCCAGGCCCAGGTTCGCGCCGACAAGGTGGAGGAGTTGGAGGCGGAGCATGACGGGCTGAAGGAGCAAGCCCTGAAGCTGTCCCAGGAGAGGGACACGCTTAACAGTGCCCTGACAGAGGCGCAGGCCGCGGTCGTCAGCAAGGCCGGGGAGCTCTCCGAGGCCAACAACTCCATCAAAGACCTCAAGCTGAAGTTGGAGGGTCTTGAGAAGGTGTTGTCGGAGGCCAAAGCCCGAGAGGGGACCCTGGCCAAGGAGCTGGAGGCCGAGAAGCAGTTGCGGACGAACGACGGCCTCAACTTCGCGGATCACGTGGCGGGCAAGAGCCGTTGGCTCGATTGCCTCGCCACCGTCGCCAACCAGGCCGCCGCGCAGCTGGCCATCATGGGGATGCCGGACGTGAGGTATGTCCCGGAGCAGAGCATGAGCGCCACTTGCAGCCTGACCATGTTCTTTGAGAAGGTCGTCGGCGCTCTGGAGCGGCTCCACGCCAACCGGGCGGCCTCACTGGCCGACGAGTCCCAGAGGTTTTGCCAGGGTGCCATAACCAAGGTTCTCACCAAGGTGGCGCACTGGTAACCTAACCTCGACTTCGACGCCGCGCTGGAGAGCTTGCCGGAGGGTACTGACCTCGCACCACTCAGGGAGCGCATCAAGCCCATCATCAGCCGAGTCGGCGGAATTCAGAGGGTGGAGGGCCAGCGCCGCGATTAGGCATCCCATTCTTTATTGCCGCTGCAGGTTCACAACCAAGACAATCGTTATCTCTAGTTAGAACCGCAGCAACAATTTGATGTAACATAACTCTGCAGCACTTTCAGTATTATGCATATTATTTTCCTGTTTGATTTTTCCTTGTATCTCCGCCCTACGTAACTGGGTAGGTTTTGTCGGCGCGTAAACCCAGGGCGGCGTCTTGGGGACGGGTCCCCATTGGCCAGCCGGGTGTGCTTGCTGCCGGGCAAACCATCTTACCGTCCTTAGCGCGGCCGCCCGAATTGTCGAGTTTGACTCGAGTCAGAGTCAGGAGCATTGCCATGTGTGGAAGGCTACCCTGCCACTCTCGACGCGGCCGCTTTCATGTGTTGAGCGGACTCGAAACAGAACAAGGGCGTTGCTAATTGCGGG